>NC_142617.1:29360909-29663939 GCF_059453375.1 Lepisosteus platostomus
ATTCTGAATCTCTGCAATAATTAACATTATTCCCCATACACCAAGCAAGGCTTTACATTCTGCTAGAGCACACTTTCTTATAGTTGAAAGTGTCTTGGGGCACATTGTTATGACCCCAAGTGTCTAGGGGTAAAGGGGTGTAACCTTTAGGATAATTATTTTGGAAGCAGCTGGGTTTTGGTGAGGGACTAAGAAGTGTGATAACAAGGGTAAGGAATTAGAGTGGTCCCAAAGGAAAGAAAATAACAAACAAAATGGAGCTGGCTAGGACAGTGAGGGAAAGCTAATCTGACTACAAAAGAAAACCCGAAACACACGGTCTTCAGCGTCTTCAACACTCTAGCTAACCTGCACTGACTACCCAAAACCAGACAAGACAAATGACACTCACCGTACTAAACTAGTGTACTAATACAAAATCAACTAAGTGTGTAAAGTGTACCCAACAACCTAAACTAACCTTATATACAAAAGTTCACACAAAAACACAAGTGAACCAGGAATACAAATAAGGAAGAACAAGAGTAATCAACAGGAGCAGGGTACAAAGAACACAAATGTTGAACATATAACACGTTGCGTGTCAAGGTAATGGCAAAACAAGGATGAACACACAAAGAAACTAACAAAAAAACAACAAAACAACAAAGCCTAAGCTATACAAAAATGCACACACACAAAGCAAAACAAACCAACAAACGAAGCCGAAGCAATAACCAGAAGCGAAGTGAAGCGAAGCGATAACCAAAACCAAACGGGACCGAAGTCAAACGAAAGGCCTCTCCTTGCTGAAAACCTCCATGTTATATGCTGAATAAGATGTGTTCTGATCGGCTGAGAGCTAATTGATGATGACGTCATACTGAAAGTGTGGTGTAATGGTGGGCCAATGGGGAAGGGAGAACAATCAAGGGTCAGCAGTGTGGACATAACAGAAAAAACACACACAGAACACACACTGGGACGTAACACACATGCTTTCAGATGTCTTGCTCTATAACAGTATTGCATTTTACCAAACTGCTCTTCTGCAAATTCGAAGCAAAATCTAAGGAAATTCTTACAGAAAGTAGTTACAATGCTAATCTGTAAAGGTGGTATTACAGTATATTTCATCAAATGATTTAATATTGTTTTTAAAAGAAACTTATATATACAGTAAGCTTCACCAACATACTGTAGCTGGAATATTCATTCAAGGTACTTACTAGTCTGCAACAAATTCTACAGTATATGTTAGACAAGAGGATAAAAGCATTATGAGATATTAAATAGTCAGAAAAAGAACTAAAGTGTGTTATTAAAGCTGTGTCCCTCTTTTAGCTAGAGTGTTGGTTGTCATGCTGTACACCATGCACTCCCCTGGCGGATAGCTGGATTACTAAGAGGAGAAAACAAACACACCATTGCTTGCGCCCAGTCTCTGCAGGACTGCAGAATTTAAAATGATTTGCCACCCTTGCTGATGTGCCTGATAATTTCTCGTCTGCAGTTTTTGCAGTGTCTGAACTGGTCCTCTTTCCTTTTAATTATTGGTGATCCTATCATAAGGGACATTAAAGTCAAATATCTTTAGCAAGTACCAGTGGAATGTTTTCCTGTTGCCAGAGTGAAAGATATTAAATAACAATTAGACAATATGCTTGTAGCATGTAACATATCAACAATTATTATTCATTGTGGCACAAAATAATACTATATTGAGGAAATCAAAAATATTGAAGCAGCATTTCCTGAATATGTGTTACAGACTGAAACAGTTGGGAACGAACTGCATTCTGTCGGGTCCTATTCCAGTTTTTATTTGTGGATGTGAGAAAATTAGCAGATTTCACAATCTCCATAATTTATTGATGGACATTCATACTGTGCAAGGATTGCACTTTATTAAAAATTGGGTCATGTTCTAGTAAAATCTGAGATTTTTCATGAAAGAATGCTGTCAAAGAATTTAGAAGAAGTGTGTAAATGTATCCAAATAGCTTCTTGTAACAAACAGTTCTTTCCGGACCCTATGCGGACGACACAATCCGAAGAAGTGGGGAAACACTGGGAAAAAGTCGTGCAGGGATACGGGGCTGAAAACAGGGGGCGCGTGTTCAAAGTGTGCTGGTGCACGGGGAAGGTGTGGCCGAGGCAAACAATCCAAAAGTAATCCATAGAGGGAATCCAAAAACACAAGAAAGTCCATAGCCAGGTGATCCATCCAAACAAGGAATTAAAAGCACGAACTGGGTCGGAACCGGCGGACAAGGAACAGGAACAGAGGTTAAAACATTAATGGGACCAGGCGCTTCCAGGTCCCGGACTCGCACGGTGCGGAAACCAGATGAAGAGCCAGGCTGAACGTCAGCGCCTGGCTTTTAAGGTGGGCTGGGAAAAGGTCAGGTGCACAGAATTAAGTCTGAAGTGAAAGGGCTGGAGCACCCTTAAGGAGGAGGGACGATATCGTGACACTTCTCACCCTGGTGTACTCTCCCCTGCTAAAAAGAAAATTCCTATTATGTTCACAGAAAGCATAGGTAACCTCCCACTGGTGCAAGTTTGAAAATGTGATTACTATTAACTGTAAATTATCCACTGACACTTGTTTCTGTTAACAACTTTTTGTAGTTAAAATAGTCTTTATGTGCTCTAAATCTGAATCCATCTTATGATGTTGTGCTTGTGCAGCCTGTCTCTGAACTCTTTCCACCCTATCTTACTGGAGTGGATCTTTCAGAATGTGGGTCTATTGAAATCTCCCACCTGTCCCTTAGATGCAATCCCCCTTCAACTCCTAAAAGAGGTTATTGAAGTAGATGATCCAGACCAGCTTGATATTATTAAGAGCTCTATTGCATCAGGAGTGGTTCTGCCTTATTTCAAGTGTTCTTTTGTGCAGCATCCCTTGAAGAAACCTCCCTCTTATCTCTTGAATAAAAAATTTAGATATGACTAAGTTGAATTATTAAAGACCTATTTCAAAGCTACCTTTTTATTTCTTTAGATTATGAAAAAGATGGTGGTGAACCAACTTTTGGTAGTGCTCTACTGTAATAACCTGTATGAAAATTGTAAGTATGGTTTCCAGGCCTTATCACAGTACTGAAACAGCCCTGCTTAAAATTGAAAATGATTTTGGTAAATGCAGATCAAAGAGTGAGTAGGCATCCATGGTATAGGGTTGAAATTGTTTTTTATGTTATTTATCACATAAGAGGTTCTAAGTTTCTTTTGGAGATGCTTCTGTCTCCTCATGCGCAGATTATGTGTGGTGTCCTGCAGGGATCAATTCTGGGACCCATTGTATTCTATATTTATATGCTTCCTCTGGCCCACATTATTAGTAAATATAATATTTCCTTCCACTGTTATGCTGAAGATAGCGGTATCTTTCCATCTGTCCAAATTATTTTAGCAGATTGGTTGTCCTACTTGACTGTCTGTCAAACATTTAAATTTGGATGTCCAAAATTATCTCTAACTCAATGACAATAAATCAGACATTGTGATCACAGGGTCTGAGCATGTCCCGAATCAGGTTCATTCCCTGATAGATGCTCTTACCCCATGTTTCTAATCTCATCACATTTGGACTACTGCAATACCCTTTACTCTTGCCTCAGAAATCTAGATCTGGCAAGAACATTGCACAGTTCCAGTCCTGGCTTCGTTACACTGATTGTCAGTGAGATTTAATTTATTCTAATATGTTAATGATTTACATATAAAGCTCTAAAAGAACTGGCACTTGTCTATCTGGGGGAACTTTTAAAACCCTTTCAACCTCAGAGGTCACTGATATCCGCTCACAAGGTCTGCCTGGCAAAGGGTGATCGGGATTTCTCTATCGGTGACCCTAGTCTTCCCTCAAATATTATCCCACCGAATTATGATTTATTCTTTTAAATCTCTTTTAAAAAACATTCTATATGTACTTGATTTTAATTTTTTTTATTTATTTGTAGGTTATCAAATACAGTACCTGTGGATAATGTTAAGAATCATAGCATCCATATCTGGCATAGGGTTTTGTTGTCTTGAATCACAACTCTTAGAATGTGTCTCAACTGTATATCTTAACAGTGCATCAACCTTGCACATTTTTAATGCTTTTATTGTTTTTCTTATTCTTCTCTCTTTTTTTCTTGTGTTGTATTCTTGCATAAAGCACTTTGTTATGTAGAGCTGGAGAAGTGCTACATAAAAAGCTTGTTATTATTATTATTAAACTCCAATATCCATTATCAATAACAATGTAAAAATACTTAATGTTTTTAGTTTTAAACATCATTCCATTCAGTTTCAATGTACTTGCTCAGGATGGAGTTTAATTGTTGATTCTGAAGTTTAGTGAATTGAATTTTTCAATACCTTTGATGACTTTGAATACTTGAATACTTCTCTGTATTTAAATATATGCAAATATATGTATATAAACTAGCCATTAGGATGACTGAGGATCAATAGACAGAGCATAAATTTAAACTGTTCACACATTTGAAATCATATCTTATAATTTCCCTGAATCCTTCTGATCTGTTACACTTGTTTCATAAAATAAAAATATTTCAATATATCAGAAACAATTTGTACATAAAAAACCCACTTTGATTTTCCAGCTAAAGGCATATGCAGCAGATACAGAAACCTAAAGAATTCTGACACTTTACTGCTATAGAGACAATTATGGTCTTGTGCTAGAGTGTGTCTTGGCAGCTGACTGATCGTACTAGATCAGAGGCACATATGGCTGTTTTTTTTTTTTTGGTTTCAAGCAGTTGGTAAGTCTAGACACAGGCCTTATTTGCACTTTATTCACCATTTACACCTTCTTCCACAAATAGCATATTTCCTTGCAGTGCCAAGACTCATATATCCTATCATCATATTTTGAACATACATTAATCTTTTTTGGCCGTGAAGCACTAAAAATGACTGATTATCATCTAATGCTAAAATGAGTTTTAAAGCCTTACTTAAAATATATATATAAATAAAATAAATCAATTAGTAATTGGGAATGTTATCTTGCCAGGAGAAAACAGGTTTTGTACATGTTAGAACTATTTCATACATTTCCTCAACTAGTTATTGGAACCTAAGTAATGTTTAAAGCCTTAGATCAGTGACTTTTTAAAGTACTGTATAGCCTAATCAGGGAGAAATAAAACTGCTAGAAAATATGAAATCTAAAAGCTTGCAAATAATGAAAGAATAGTCCAGTACTCCCTTCTGTGAGAACGTTACCAAACCAAAAGTAAAATTACTTCATTTCAATCTCAAGATACAAAATATAATTCCATTTTCCTAACAAGTAACAATATGAAATAATTATGTATAAATCAGATACATTACAGTGTTTAAGAAACAGTGTTTAAAAATTTAATTTTGTATACAACCCTGTGATACGTATATTTGCTAAAAGGAATGACAACCTATTACGTGTTTGACAGCATCTGAGATTTTCAAAGGGTTCTGAGATTCCATCTATGACTTAATCACAGGTTGAGAGTCTGCTAACTCCTGAAGTCAAACATGTTAAAGTATTGCCTAGGGTTAATTTATGGCTATTGGTGCTTAAGGTGTTTTTGCCTATGGATTACTTTAAAGACAAACAAAACAATTTATTTGGAAAGACTGAGAAAAGACCGTGAATTATTTTAACAATAGACATTGTCACAACATTTTAATTATCAGCATCAGAAATTCAGATTTTGTCTTTTAAAATTTCATTGTTTTTTAAGGATAAAGATCTTTAAATTTTTGTAAGCATTCTTTGGTAAATGTTATTTTAATGTTGGAATATCTCAATCATTTCATCACATGGCACACATAAAGCAGAATGCATTTAAGAAATCTTCTGGATCAAAAAGGTAAGCCTGAAATTTCAAATAGATGAGAGAAATGGGAAATGGAGTGGCAACATATTAATCCTACAGTTATCCAGTATTTCCTATAAAGGGTGAAACCTTGCATCACTGATTCTTAACTGTGGATAAGAATCTGATAATCTAATAATGTCTGAACATGAAGAGACTGCATGCTTGTTTCTAATTGTTCTTGTTTCCCAGTTAGCTCACTAAATGAAATGGACAAGTACTCCTATATTTCTTAAATTATTTTTTTACTCTTGACAGAGACAATCATGGCCATGTAATTTACAAATCTGTGCACTTATCATTCCACATTGTCATTCCAAAAGCAACCATTAAGATTTCCTAAAACATGGGAATTATATCACGACAATATCAAAAGCAAAATGCCAGGAAACTATAACTCGCTAGTTAATAGTCAAATTAATCTTCCCTATATTTGAATGTTTATAAGTATTCGATTAAAATTAAAAAATGTAATGTTTTCATCTAAGACCACAATATAAAGCATCAGAAAATGACCTCTGTTTGCCATCTACTGTACATGCTTGTAGCTTTCAAGGATAACATATTGTCAGATATCAAATTGCTCTTTTCTGGGGGCCAGAGAATACCAGAAGCAGCAGCAGAGAGAGTGGTGGAGGATTTCATTCACCCATGGCTACCATTTTGCCCTTGACAGACCTGATGGGACACAATGTCTTTGCGAATGTTACTGTAACTTTAATATTCTTCAGGTTAAAAATTGGGGAGATGGAAAAACAATGATGTGAGGATGAATTTCCTTAAACACAAAAACCATTCATCTAGATTGAGGACATCCTAACTTTTTATTGATGCATTGATGAAATCCCTGAACCATCTGGTGTATTTTTTCCTGCAGGGCATGTCAATACCACTGTGCTGAAATTGCTGTTGTAGTGGTGAGGCTTATTAATAAGGCAGAATTAAGTGTTTCTGAGCTTTCCCAAATTAGGCCTCATTTCTCTGTTCATCTCTGTGGTGCAGCCACAGAGAAACCATGCAGGCTGATTTAGGGTTCCTTTGATAAAAGACAGCTCCCAAAGGGGGATGCACTTAGCTAAGCCTGGCTATCATGATCAATGGTCATCCATTGGCGCCTATCTGTCTAGGGAGTGCCAGTTGGACATCTGGACTGTATTACTAAGTGTCAGGAGTAAGTGACTCATATCTCACCTTGATCAACCAATCAGGGACTGGTAGGGCCGAGTAACCCACGTGGGACTCTGATGCCCATGGAACTTTCAGCCAATCAATGAGCTGAAGTTCCTCCAGGTAAAAACAGGCAACAAAGAGATTCAGTAAGATTCAGAGAGATTCAGTAAGATTCTGGAGAGGATTCTGTGGACTGTTCTAAAGGGAATTCAAAGGAGAATTCCAGGGCAGGACGGCCCAGGACCAGAAGGCTCCCAAGGGCAGGACATTCTCGCAGAGCGCCTCCTGACCATCCTGAGACTCAGCCCGGACAACCACGGAACAGCTAGTGTGTCAGAGTGCCAGAACCTTCCTTTGTTCTAAGAGTCTAGAGTGGAGGTTGCCAGAGAGTAACCAGCAGCAGGCCTCGTGAACAGGTCAGAACTGTGGACAGCTGAATTACTATTCAGAACTAGCTCTTCATCAGGAACGAACCGGTCCTCTTCCTGACTTGCTGGGACCCACAGTCATCTTTTCTCCTGTGCACAAACTTTGCTAGTTAAAGCCAACAGTGAGCATCAGCAGCGCACCGTCGCAAGCCGCACAGCACAGCCTGGCACGGAGCCAGAGAGCACGGATTGGACAGCAACAAGCCTGCAACTGTTTCTTTGTGCCCGCAGGAGATCTGAATCCCCAGAGATTGGATGAGTATTCAACTTCAATGCATTACAGCTCGAGAATTCAATTGTTATCCCAACCAGTTGATATCAATTTAATTCCTAAGAGTTATGTACTTGTTTCGAGTATCTAATGTAGAAGTTATAACCAAGTTCATTTATGAAACGGTCTTAATGAATGATATACTGAACGTATGTCCTCTTGATATATGTAACTCTTTGTAACTGATTGAATATATATCTTTTGTATTCTGATAACCCTCTCGATAAGATCTGTTAGGTTTACATGCATATTCTATGTATTAATAAATGTATCCTCGTGTATTAGTACCTGTGTGTGTGCGTTGTTTGAGTTATGTCGCATGGTTGGATTCTAAAGCCATCAAAAGAATCAACTTTGTGATTTACTGCTACAATTAATAATTGTCTCAGTAAATGCCCAAACCCTACAGAACTGGTGCCTTCAGAGAGCCACTATGATTACATATTTGGCGTCCGTGAACCGGTTTTCTTACATATTTGGCGTCCCTGGCACGGGCGTGGCAAGACTGAAATGAGTCAACCAAGCGGAATAATTCAATATAAAACGCCGCGGGTTTCATACACGACAATACAGTGTGCTGAAAGCCGAAAGGAAAAAAGTTCCCCTTGCTCTTTAAGCAGTGCTTGATTGTTCTGTGATCTTTTGCAATCTACCGGGTTGATTGCATACTTGATCTTGTGGTTTTCTGTGGTAAAACTGTGATTTCGTACTTAAAAGTAATACTCTTTAAGTTTAACGATGGTTGCTAAAAGGTCTGAATTCGAGTCGCTATTAAGCACTCTCTCTAGCAGCGACAGGTCTGACCACGATCTCTTCCATATCTCCGTCAGTGGAGAAGCTAGAAGGATAAATCTCCATTCTCTGAGAGAGCTAGCGAAGGACATAGAGAGATTTGACCCCGCAGTGTCAGAGAATAATATCCAGAGTTATATTCAAGACCTCAGGTATAACCTGCAGTACCTGCCAAACAGGAGAAAGTGTTTCTGGTCAGGAAAACTACCAGCAGAGCTGTACAGATGCAGCCATTCAAAGTGCGCGGTACAGACACCGCAGTACAGATACCGCAGGTAAGATGACACGCGATACCGCGGTGCGTGATTGGTTGACCGACAGGGGCACTCGTGGTCCGTTGGTCTGTCGTAAAAAGACTTACTGTAAACGTCTTTACTGTGCCCGTTGTAGATATTGAATTTTACCACTAAAGGGAATTCTTAGTAGCTGAGCATAAAAAGAATAGGAGCATACTGTAACGCGTGTGAAGGCCATAAACGATATTAATTTTGGAACGTAAACATACAGTATATGGCTGGTCTTGGTACTTTAAAGAAAAAAATACACACCAGTATTCCATTTCTCCCTAAACATTGTAAGCTTTGAAGTCTTTAACTAACGTGATACCGGAGTCAACAAGCATACTTTTAGAATTTGATTAAAAGGGAATATAATATGGAATCGCGTATCTCCAGAATTTAATAACGGTATGATTATATCCGTGTACTGCGGCAGGACTGTGTAAGGTTGTTTCGCCTACCTGATCATGCGAGCTGTCTTGTAGCCTACTGTTCTAGGTGCGTGACTACCAACTGGCTGGTTGTGTGTTCGAATCCAGCTGGTGTTGGACTTTTCATTTTTATTTATTTATTTTTTAATCGCGTAACATAAACATATTACCGTATGCAAACTGTACTGTATACAGTATGTATATGTATATTTGATGTCTTAACTGTGCCCGTTTAATTGAATTAAAAAAAAATTATTTAACACGAACATTAAGCTGTTTACATCTTCCGCCTGAGAACAGTCACCCGTTGCTACCCAACGCAGAATGGTGATTGGCTGACACTATCTGACACCCCTCTGATTGGAGAAAAAAGACGTGCTGGCGTGCTATACACACTACCAGGAAGAGGATTTCTTTCTATTCAAAACGTGTATTTTAAAAGTTTAAGAAGTAAAAACCTTACAGCGTACACAGATTTCTAAACTGATCAGGATCGTTATCTTTGTCTTATGCATAATAATGTTCACCGCTCTGTCCAGCAAATTAATAATAAACTTTATTTTATATAGCGTTTTAAACGAATAAGTAATTAGATTGCTCATAAACCTAATCGCTTGCTTTTTCTTTTTATTTAGGCTCAGATTTCAACTATAGATCGTATTATTAATAACCATAATAACAACCAACCAACAAAAACAACCATATAAACATAATGGTGGTGCTGGACCTTCCAGTTTTATTTATTTATTTTTTAATCGCGTAACATAAACATATTACCGTATGCAAACTGTACTGTATACAATATGTATATGTATATTTAATGTCTTAACTGTGCCCGTTTAAGTATTGAATATTCATATCTAATTTTACCACTGAAGGGAAATCTTAACATAAACATACAGTATATGGCTGGTCTCGGTACTTTAAAGAAAAAAATACACACCGGTATTCCATTTCTCCCTAAACATTGTAAGCTTCGAAGTCTTTAACTAACGTGATACCGGAGTCAACAAGCATACTTTTAGAATTTGATTAAAAGGGAATATAATATGGAATCGCGTATCTCAAGAAATTAATAACGATATAATTATATTCATGTTGCAAAAGAACTGCAACGGACATAAAAACTCCCTTGCATGGTTTCATTACGACCAGAATCGGTCTTGAGATATTTTTAACTTGATTTACAGTATTTGAGAGGTATGTCTTAACACCGATACTACAGTGCTTAAGTACTGCTCACGTATATGTTTCTAGGTTTATATTATGCATTTCATACGGTCAAATTACTTTTGAGCAATAAGAAGCGAGAAACGGTATGCGTTTTACTTTCGTTTTGTGCTGGGACCCGTGGATTGATTAGAGATATCAAGTACATACAAGTCATTTTTTAAATGTTGTAGTTTGTCTTGAAAAAATGTTACGAGTACATCATCTATCAACAATTACACAGGTTCTGTTTCCATATTGCGGATTTTGGTTACGTAATATTATTTTCTAGATTTCACGTTGTGAATATGATGGGATGTCTGATGGGATGTTTCTAAAAATCCATCCTCTGTAAAACGTCTTCTCTAGTTGTCCTGCATATGTATTCGCTAATGAAGCTGTGTGTTCTGAGCCTAGATCTCTACATTTCTGTATGAACCAGCTTAGAGGGCTAAAGACAGCTTGTGTTTAAATTGAGTGTAAGGCAATTTATGCTTCTAAAGTCATGGTCAGCATTTATCTTTGTACTGTGCTGTAAACTTGTTCTGTGCCAAGTCACATTATTTTATAGCGTTTTTAAAGCGTTATCAAATACGGTGTTACTGTAGTTTACTGAGTCCCATGTCACATGGTCTGTGATTGAAACCTGTAAAACCGGTTTAATTCGTCACAGCCAGCACTCTTCAGGTGTGAGGGTCTTCTGCTCAGAATGAAACGCTAAAATGTTTGTGTATATTCTAATGGTAGTGGGGGCGGGGTGTGTGGGAACAGGTTTGGTTGAAACATTTTCTCTGAAAGCATTTTATTCTTGTAACCGATCTTGTTACAGCATGTTACAGTTTACTATTATTAACCATATTAATTTTAAGTGCTTAATGTAAAATCTTGTAAAAATATATTTTCATTGTTCAAATATACATTAAGTCTGACTATCATATAATAAGTTAAATACAAAACTAAAGAAAAAATAGGGTTAAATATAATTCAAAATATTTTGCTAACAATGTTAACTGTTTATGAATAATAAAATGTATTAACTAAGGAGTAGGATGGCACAGTTGTTAGTATGTTTTTTGTTTTTTTTTAACCCAATCTCCGGGAAACCATTAGTACGATGGTGAATCGGAGATTCTCAACCCTTGCTGCGTACGACTGGAAAAGAATTCGTGATCAGATCAACTAAATGCTTCGTAGGAGGAGGCGGTCTTTTCCTCTTGTCTAACAGTCTGTCCACAAACAAAACATTCCTGTTAGACAAGAGGAATTGAAAAAAAAACAATGTTGTCAATGAAAACTGGTGTGTGTGTCTCTCCCTGCTGGATGTCCCTCTCACAAACTGCTGAATGAATAAAATAATTTTATTGAAAACGAGTTTGCGATTGTCTGGTCTTTAAATTCTGGAGATACGCGATTCCATATTATATTCCCTTTTAATCAAATTCTAAAAGTATGCTTGTTGACTCCGGTATCGCGTTAGTTAAAGACTTCGATGCTTAAAATGTTTAGGGAGAAATGGAATACTGGTGTGTATGTTTTCTTTAAAGTACCGAGACCAGCCATATACTGTATGTTTAAGTTCCAAAATTAATATCGTTTATGGGCTTCACACGCGTTGCAGTATGCTCAGGCACTAAGTAAAAGGAGATGCTTCGTATTGCTTGACTAATTTTAAAAACTAAGTTATAAATATAAAAATTGCAGGCGCTGCTCTGGTGCGTCGGCTCCTACACAGTGCCTGTCTGCCGTAAGCGTTACAATATACATACAGTACCCAACACTGCTTGTACCCATCTGTCATGCAAATAAAACACCTTGAATTGAATTGAATTGAGGGGAGAAGGGGGGGATACTAAAGCCAATACTGGCTCAATGGGCTTTGACGTGCTAATGCGTTGGTTTAACGGTCCGGGTGTGGCAGGCTTCCAATGTCAACTCGACTCGATTAGAAGACAATGAACGTATTTTAGCCCTAAATGAATTAATAGCAAACATGGTTTACATAAAATACATTTTTCCAAGAAAGTTTATAATAATACGATCTATAGTTGAAATCTGAGCCTACTTTAAAAATAAAGGAAAAGCATTTTCAGAGAGCAATCACGCTGTGTTTATGTAGAAAAAGTGATTAGGTTTATGAGCAATCTAATTACCTATTCGCTTAAAACGCTATATAAAATAAAGTTTATTTAGAGACGAATGATCAGTGTCGCAGTTTAAATAATGGGAGTCAGGAAACTAACACACAGCGCCACCGGATTTAATAACGCAATAAAAACGCTATAAAATAATAATTATAATCATAATTGCTTACACTTATATAGCATTTTTCTGGAAACTCCACTCAAAGCGCTTTACAGGTAATGGGGACTCCCCTCCACCACCACCACCAATGTGCAGCATCCACCTGGATGATGCGACGGCAGCCATAGTGCGCCAGAATGCTCACCACACATCAGCTATTAGTGGGGAGGAGAGCAGAGAGTAATGAAGCCAATTCATAGATGGGGATTATTAGGAGGCCATGATTGGTTAAGGCCAATGGGAAATTTGGCCAGGACGCCGGGGTTACACCCCTACTCTTTTCGAGAAACGCCCTGGGATTTTTAACGACCACAGAGAGTCAGGACCTCAGTTTTACATCTCATCCGAAGGACGGCACCTGTTTACAGTATAGTGTCCCCATCACTATACTGGGGCATTAGGACCCACGTGGACCACAGGGTGAGCGCCCCCTGCTGGCCCCACTAACACCTCTTCCAGCAGCAACCTTAGTTTTTCCCAGGAGGTCTCCCATCCAGGTACTGACCTGCTTAGCTTCAGTGGGTTGCCAGTTGTGAGTTGCAGGGTGATATGGCTGCTGGCCGTGTAATGTGACACAGTACAGCACAGTACAACAATACTGACCATGACTTTAGAAGCATAAATTACCTTACACTCAATTTAAACACAAGCTGTCTTTCTGTATGAACCTCTAAGCTGGTTCATACAGAAAATGTAGAAATGCATTAGCCTGATCATGATTAAAAAACACATAATTAAACACGCGTTTGCGATTTAAATCAGAACACGATTTAAATCAATATAAATGTTTATATTGTAACGCATACTGTCCAGCCTCCATTTCTCTATAAAAATTTACTGTTGCACACACACAATCAATAGAAGCAGGAACTGCTGTCAGAAGGGAAGATATATTCAAAATATCGCAAATATCGATCATGTTGCGATATTTTGAAATATAAAAGTCAATTGATTGTCCATAATATCGCTTACCTATTTTTTCGAAGAAATGTTTGTTAAAATAAAAGTCCAGGACCAGCTGGATTCGAACACACAACCTGCCAGTTGATAGTCACGCACCTAGACCAGTAGGCTACAAGACAGCTCGCATGATCAGGTAGGCGAAACAGCCTTACACAGTCCTGCCGCAGTACACAGATATAATCATACCGTTATTAAATTCTTTAGATACGCGATTCCATATTATATTCCCTTTTAATCAAATTCTAAAAGTATGCTTGTTGACTCCGGTATCACGTTAGTTAAAGACTTCGAAGCTTACAATGTTTAGGGAGAAATGGAATACCGGTGTGTATTTTTCCTTGTGATATTTTAAGCTCTAGTTGAATGATAGGTGTCGCATTTTAAATCATTTTCGTAGCTAGAAATTATGAAATGCCCTGTTAAAAGCAAGGAAGTTTTTATGCCCCGTTGAAGTAAAACAAAATGCCTGACAAAGTATGGCTTGGACAGATTCCAAGTGCTTGTACAAATGTGCTATAGAAATTATACTTTGAGTATACAGCTTGTCCAAAGTCATCCATTATTAATACTATTAGTAATATCTTCAGTAAAGGCTTTGATGCATAAATATTTCTGATAAAGGTAGGTTGTGTACTTCTGTCCAACTGAGCAATCTTGCTTTCATAATATATACCAACATTTTAATGACTGATGATTAACATGCTGTAATACACAGTTCCAAATTAAAGGCTCAAATGCTGTACATGAGAGGTTAAGCTCCCCCTGGCGGTTTTACAAGGCGACGCCGGATAGTTAGTCACGTGACACACGTGACACGCGTGATACCGCGTGATACTGTGACACGCCCACCGGGGTATGCCGCAAAATACCTCACCCATTTTGAATGGCTGCATCTGTACATGAGTGGATGGCTAGGCAGATGAAAGAAGTCTGTAATGCCTTTGAGCAGCTTTGTCATGCACTTATCGAAGAATACAGTGCGTTTATTGACCCGACTGCCGCGATTGCCACCGCCCTTAACATTAAGCACGAGAGAGCAGAGTCCCCTCGCGAATATTACGAGAGACTTAGACGAACTTATTTTGCAGGGCGAAATGATGAGGGTTGCGAAGAGAACACACATTTCAAGGGTTTATTCATTGCGAATCTCCACCCATCAGTCAGAAATATGATCTTAATGCATACAGATGCACAGACCATGAAAATGACTGATATTAAGAGATTCGTGCAGAAAGCCTGGGAGTATGATGTCCAAAGTCGCTCTGAGAAAAAAGCTGCTAAAGCGACTGTGTTCGCCGTCAGAGCCAGCAGGGTTAATTCCCCCCTGCTCGAAGGAGCACAGGCTCCTGAGCTGGCTAAGCCCCGTTCCAAAGCACTCACACAGGACCGCACCCAGCGTCCTAAGTGCCATGAGAACACCGGGGAAGGGAAAGGGCTAGAAAAGGCTGAACAAAAGGATTCAGTAGCCGCCCGCCTGGCCAGGCTTGAACAAGCTTTATTAGGACAGGGACAACCGCTCCCCAAGGCTGCCGGAAGCGTGAATGAGCTGATACTCTCCACTGGAGGAGGCGGAGACCTGCCCCCTCTCCCTCCCTCAGTCTATCTGATTGAGCGGAAGGGTTCCTGCCTGGATGAATTCAGCCACTCCCAAGTGAGTGCTGACTCCACCCCTGAAGTCACAGAGCAGGCAGTAAAACACAGAGGAAAAGCAGGAAGCTTTTACATCAAGGCTGCCATGGGAGATGTCTTACACAGTGAGACACTGATTGACACTGAGGTTGAAAGGTGTTTGATGTCACACGGCAAGCTCAAACGGGTTGAAAAAGAAAAGGGCATGCGACTCAGAGTGGAACCTTTGGTGGATCACCAGAAAGGCAAAGTGTGGAAAAAGGTCAAGGCTCCTAAGCCTTCTGTACAGAAGGAAAGGGGGGCCAAGAGGCAGACTGTGCTCACACAGTGCCCACCGAACACAGAAGCCTATGTGGAGATTCCTTCTGTTCCCTCTGGACAAGAAATAAAAATATTTTCTTGTTCCCCGGATATACAGGGAAGTTGTGTCCCGGCTGAGGTCACAACAGCCTCCCTGCCACAGGAGCGGTGCTCCAAGCAGCCGCCTGATCCACCAGGTAAAGCACACACCTTTTACATCCCTAAAGAGGAGCAGATCTCCCCACCTGGCGATGAAAAGGAGCTTTCCCTGTGCACCCTGGCACCCAAGAGGGGTCAGGAACACCACCCTGCAGTGGTGGAAGGGATCCAGATGGCAGGAGAGCAGGTTAGTGATGTAGCCCTCACCCTTAGCCCTGAGAGGTCCTCTATTAGTGAGGATCTGCTTGAGCAGCTGTCACAGGGCCACCGCCAAGTGCCCCTGGTGCAACATTCACAGGTTAGACAGGAGGTCCAGCTGGACGCTGAGACTACTGCGCTGTGGACACACCTGATCCCAGATGCCGATTCCCTCTGCTTTGACCCAGGGAACCTGCAGTCAGGTAACATTATTTCTCACAACTACCAGGTAGTGAGTGAGACTGACCTTATTGTTCCTGCCTCAACGGCAGGGTTTCCAACACACCCAGTCCCCCAGAAGGGACAGGGAATGAAAGCCGAGCCGGTTTTCTTACAGCCACCAGCTCAGCCTGTCAGTCTGAGTCTGACCAACAGTGGTTCAGCCAGACTGGAGCTGGATGGTCAAGTCACCCGCCTGCCAGTGCAGGACATCGCAAAGAGGGATGTCAGAATCCCTGCCTGCACTGACATGGGCCTGGTGGGTGATAGTAAGTTTAAAGACAGTGAACTAGCTATCCCACTGCTGGGGCAGCTCCCTGAACCCCTAGTGAGGGAAGGGGGGAGCGAGCAGGTGTCCTACACCCACGCCCAGCGAACGATTGTAAACATGCCGATAGAGGGATTCCTCAATCAGGAAGTGTGCAGGTTGGACCTGAACAGTGAGAATGGGGTAACAATCCCAGATCACTCAGGTGCTCCAGATGACCACTCAGCCGAGGGTCAGGCATGCTCCACCGCTGCACCACCCCCTGCAGGGTTCCTAGAGCACAGGCATGAACAAATTGAAAAAGCAGATGCCCTGGAAAAGGAGGAGCAGCATCAGCAGCTGCGTCAGATCTCCCCAGATTTCCAGGAGGTTGGTGCCCAAGATGCCACATGGCATACTGAGGAAGACACCATGTACATGCTGCGCCAGCTTAGAAAGGCAACAGTCACCCAGAAGGAGATGACTGGGATCAGCCACCCGAAAAGACTTTTGGGAGGACTGATTGCTGCCGCCACTGTTGCACGTTTGTTTTTTCTGGTAGGTTTGTGTTCTATTGGCACTCTCACCCTGACTGCCCCAAGAAGGCAGGTGTCAGAGAGGCCAGAGGGTAGTGACAGACTGTATCGACAGCAGCAAAAGTTGGAAAGCTTAGGGAAAACCCTACAGGCAACTTCCTATGCAACAGGGTTAAACCTTATTCCCCAACCAGTGGACATGATTGTTGGTGTTATACAGTGGGTTTATGCTTGTGTGCAACAGGCCAGAATGTTGACACAAGACCTGTTAAGGGAGTTTAGTGCCACTGTAGCCAGTCTAACCATGGCACAATTCCCAACCCACTTGATTCCACTCTTCTCAGTAGAGGAGTATGTGACATTAACCCCATCGCTCATAGCTCACCCAGAAGGCAATCCAAGATTGAATTCGGTTCCAAATCTTGAGATGGGTATGGCTACCAAAGCTATCCATTGGCTGTGTCTAAACGATTCACCAATGAAGGGTGTAAAGCTACTAATGGGCAGAGGGAGGTTAATGAACCCCATGAAGAGCAGGTGGGAAGTAAATGGCTGGTCAGCACACCACATTTAACTGACACTATGACTTGTGACAGGCATGATACAGCTACCGCAATGCAGCTACCTAATCAAACAGTTTTCCTGCAAGTTCCCGAGGAGGCCACAGTGTTCTTGAACTTAATACTGTACGGTCTGGAACCAGACAATTTAAGACCAAACTTGAGGTCGTGGATGCCTTCAGGTGCCACACTAAGGAATTGGATAGAAATCCAAGAAACAGTAAGCCCTGAAGAGGTACAGGTAGTTGAGTTTGCTTTAATGGAACAAACCTCCAAACCACCCTAGCAGATACCCAACACAGGTGTTGTGGTTTATCGGGGGGGCTGGGAACAGGAACTGTTGTTATTGTAACACTACTGCCAGGTAGCTGGATCATGACTGACAGTGTACTCTGAATGATGTACTCTCACATCAAGATGTACTCTGGGTAGCATGAATGAGTCAAAGGTAGCATGCCAAAAGAAAGGAAGTTACTTCTTCCCAAATATCTACTACAGAGGTATCAGATATTGACAGTGAACTTCCTGATGTGCAATTCCTAGACTTGGATAATGTCTCCTACCGTGTTTATACATACTCCAGATGTTATTCATCCTGTTTGTATCCAATGCTGGTTCCGGTATGAATTCTCGAGGAGTAATGTGGACATTTAAGATTAATGTTCTAATGGCAAGGGACATCACTTAACTCTGTTTTGTTTTGAAGGCAACAATGCCTCAGGACCTCGTGACCTTCAAAAAGGGGGGATATGTAGCGGCGAGGCTTATTAATAAGAAAGAATTAAGTGTTCTGAGCCTTCCCAAATGAGGCCTCATTTCTCTGTTCATCTTTGTGGTGCAGCCACAGAGAAACCATGCAGGCTGATTTAGGGTTCCTTTGATAAAAGACAGCTCCCAAAGGGGGATGCACTTAGCTAAGCCTGGCTATCATGATCAATGGTCATCCATTGGCGCCTATCTGTCTAGGGAGTGCCAGTTGGACATCTGGACTGCATTACTAAGTGTCAGGAGTAAGTGACTCATATCTCACCTTGATCAACCAATCAGGGACTGGTAGGGCCGAGTAACCCACGTGGGACTCTGATGCCCATGGAACTTTCAGGCAATCAATGAGCTGAAGTTCCTCCAGGTAAAAACAGGCAACACAGAGAGCCTGAGAGATTCAGATTCAGATTCAGATTCAACAAGATTCAAAGAGATTCAGTAAGATTCTGAGGAGAATTCTAAAGGGAATTCAAAGGAGAATTCCAGGGCAGGACGGCCCAGGAGCATAAGGCTCCCAAGGGCAGGACATTCTCGCAGCGCGCCTCCTGACCATCCTGAGACTCAGCCCGGACAACCACGGAACGGCCAGTGTGTCCGAGTGCCAGAACTTTCCTTTGTTCTAAGAGTCTAGAGTGGAGGTTGCCAGAGAGTAACCAGCAGCAGGCCTCGTGAACAGGTTGGAACTGTGGACAGCTGAATCACTATTCAGAACTAGCTCTTCATCAGGAACGAACCGGTCCTCTTCCTGACTTGCTGGGACCCACAGTCATCTTTTCTCCTGTGCACAAACTTTGCTAGTTAAAGCCAACAGTGAGCATCAGCAGCGCACCGTCGCAAGCCGCACAGCACAGCCTGGCACGGAGCCAGAGAGCGCAGATTGGACAGCAACAAGCCTGCAACTGTTTCTTTGTGCCCACAGGAGATCTGAATCCCCAGAGATTGGATGAGTATTCAACTTCAATGCATTACAGCTCGAGAATTCAATTGTTATCCCAACCAGTTGATATCAATTTAATTCCTAAGAGTTATGTACTTGTTTCGAGTATCTAATGTAGAAGTTATAACAAAGTTCATTTATGAAACGGTCTTAATGAATGATATACTGAACGTATGTCCTCTTGATATATGTAACTCTTTGTAACTGATTGAATATATATCTTTTGTATTCTGATAACCCTCTCGATAAGATCTGTTAGGTTTACATGCATATTCTATGTATTAATAAATGTATCCTCGTGTATTAGTACCTGTGTGTGTGCGTTGTTTGAGTTATGTCGCATGGTTGGATTCTAAAGCCATCAAAAGAATCAACTTTGTGATTTACTGCTACAATTAATAATTGTCTCAGTAAATGCCCAAACCCTACAGAACTGGTGCCTTCAGAGAGCCACTAACGTTACATATTTGGCGTCCCTGAATGGCTATGAAACACTACAACTGTAAAGGTTTTACAAGCTTGCTGTACTGTAGCTACACAGGAAAAATGAGTTGACATCTAAAATTATACTGTATATTTAAAATAAAATTTAACGATTTCTGTCCAGTAAGAAGAACCTGCAAAAGAACTATCATGCAGTTAAACAATAAAATCTGAGATTAGATTAGATTCATGCTTAATCAGCTTGCACCATTTTACAGCATAAAGCAATTAATTTAAACTTTTTGCTTTTAAAAGTATGCTGAAGGAAAAAAGAAATGCATCATTTTCTGGAATGAGAATACTAAAGTTACATGTACTTTCACAAAAAGTTGTCCATTTGTTTTAAGCCCTCTGACACGCAATAACGCAATACAGCGTGTACAGTGAGGCTTTGCAACTTGCCAATCACACGAAAGCTTGTTAGGTGCACTTTTACCCAACAAGGTCCAGCTGAAACAATGCCTGATCAGGTCACCTTTAAAAAGGCTTTATTCAAAGTTTAGGTCACTGCAAGAAAAAAAGGCAACACTTAGTCAGTTTTCTGTGCATTGCATAATGCCTCAAATGTCATCAGAAGCAAGGTAGAGGGCCATTGGCATGCTGCAGGCAGGCATGTCATGTGCCAGCATTGCCAGACACTATGGAGTAAGCTGCTCCAGTGTTTCCTGACTGCAGAGAAAGTTTCAGCAGACCGGCAGGACAGATGACCGTCCAAGATCCAGTCTCCCTCGAGTGACCACACCAGAGTGACCAACATATCAGACTGGTCCATCTGAGAGATCATTTCAAATCTCCCACACGTACTGCTGCTGAAAGTGCCGGCAGACACTATGTCCTCATCAGTAACAGGACAGTGAGGCTCAATGCTGCTGGCCTTAGAGCCATAGGACCTGTCAGAGGCACTCTGCTCATACCTTCTAGACATCACACCCGACTGGCTTGCGCCAGACGGAGGCTGCGATGGACTAGTCAGCAGTGGCATCAGGTTTCTTTTTTCCATCAGTATGTATGGTAAGCCTTACAATCCTTAATTCTTAAGTCCTTGGGCCAAATTTTTAGCTTATAGTCATTACATTACAAAGTTTTTTTTTTCAAAATTCCAGATAGAATATATAGAAATGTGTCCAAATATTAATTTATTGTCTCCATAGGAAAATAGTTTGCATCAATATCAAGTCAGAAAAACATATCTTACCAGTTTCTATTCTTCAATGGACAACTTTTTAACTAAAAATAAAATATTTTGATGTTTTTGAATATGTAATTCTCTTACTAATCAAACAGCTTTTAGCACATAACTCCCTGTAAAAGATGTAACAGTCAGAAAAAGAAGAAAAACAATAAATTACAGGAAAAAATCAAGAACAGGTCTGGACTTATCTACTGCATGTGTTAATTTTCTGGATGAACAGATCTGGTTTTGTACTGAAGATGCTCAGAACCATCCATCCGTTTTCAAATGCTTCATCCAACTTAGGTTTAAGGGGAGCCGAGCAAGTAATGAGCACAAGGTGGGTACACCCTTGACGGAACGCCAGTCCATCGCAGGACAAAAAGACACAGACTGCACACACTCATACTCAGGGCCAATTTTCCCAGAAGTCATTTAACCTACCAGTATATCTTTGGACTGTGGGAGGAAACCCATGCAAATATGTGAAGAACATACAAATTCCATGCAGATAGCACCCAAAGTCTGGAACTGAACCCAGGGCACCAATACTGCAAGGCAGCAGTACTTGCCACTGGGCCACTTAATAGATACTGTTGAGAGGGTCTCTGAACAGTGTACACACTTTTCTTGCAGAAGATGCAATATTTTCTAAGGTGGACACTCAGAACTGGTTTGAAGTGGATTGTTCAGAGTTTCCTTGACTGCTGTGACATCAGAAAGACATAAGAAACAAAAATTATCCTGAAACTTGGTTCACACCTTCCCCCTTCTCTCAATGTTTTCGTGTAACCTTCTCTATTCACATCCAGGTTTTGACTTCACCCGTCTCTTCACCTCTCTGCACTTCGCACAATCTGAGTGGCCTCTCCCCTGCTTCTGCCTCCTCCACTGTCCTAGCTTTTGTTCTTCTGTGCTATTTAATCTTTGCTGCTGCCCTGTCTTTCTCACACCCGAGAAGGCTCCACAACCGAAACGTTGTGTTTTCTTTCTTCTCCTTTCAGCATGGAATAAACCTATTACTTGTTCCTTTGCAGCCTATGCATGCTGACGCAGCTACCCACCTGAACTACTATAACACAAGACTATGTGTCTTTATTTTCCATTAGCTTGTAAAATAAGGAAAACACAAACCTATAGCTATTATATAATTTTATATATGGATAACTTATATACAGTGTGGTGGAAAAGTACAACCCCTCAAAATTTCATGGTTAAACATATTTAGTCATATTTGACCTAGTTTTCACAAAGTTCTAACAGTAGAATTACCTAACCTCCTAATTCCGAATACATATGATATGAGAAACTTTGTCACTCAGGTTGATGGAAACACATCATGCCCAGGTCAAAAGAAAACTGTAACAGTCTTAGATAATTAATCTGTTACTCCTGTTCAGTCTGGGGAGGGTTAAAGTCCATTATGTCAAGGTAAGAAAGATAATCTACAAATGGAGAAAATTCAAGACCATTCAGAAGAGTAAAGTATGTAGTTGTCTGGCCATAAGGCAAAGCATCATGTTTGGTGAAAACAAAACACTGCGGCTTACTTTGCTGCCTCAGAACCAGGATGACTTGCTGTCATTGAGTTTACCATGTATTCCACTCAATACCATAGTATTTTAAAGGAAAATGTGAGACCTGTACAGCTAAAGCCGAACTGAAAGTGGATCATTCAATGGGAAAATTACCAAAAGAACACAAGCAAATCTAAGACAGAATGGCTCAGAAAGAAGAAAGTCAGGATTTTGGAGTGGCCAAGTCAAAGTCCAGACCTAAACCCCATAGAGTTGATGTGGTAGGATTCAAAGAGCGCTGTGAATACATTTGAGAAAGTCTTCAAACATCTTATCTGAAGCAGTTTTGTAAGGAAGAGTGACCATGAATAGGTCTGGAAACACTTAATTCACGTTATTGCTGCTGATTGAGGTGCTACAAGATACTTAATTAAGAGGTGCACATATTTTTTTTTCACACAAAGATATTAAATGCTTTTTTTAAAAATAAATAATCAGAAATTGGAATTTATCAAACAAGTTTACCTTTATCTACTATTAAGATTTAGTGAAGACTAGGTGAAGGTCAAACATGTCTAAACATTTTAAACCATAAAATTGTAAGGGGTTACTTTCTTTTTAATCACACTGTATCAAACTCACATAAATATACTATTGAAATAGCATGTTTTTGACTGGTTATTGCATATAATCACACAAAGTTCTCTCACTTAAACAAAGAAAGGAGCTTCCTAATTAAAAGGTAATGCTAACCCTAGAAACATTATCAGTCATAAAGAGTTCAAGATCCTTGTTGCACCTTCAGAACCAGGTACTTGCTTTTATTAACCAAGATTATTTCCAGACAATATACAAATAAATATACATTTGATCACTTTATTGACCATAAACAATTTCTTGTATTAGGAATCTGTCTTTTTACATACCCCAACTTGCTCTCCATGAGAGAGGCTTGGGGTCAGAATGCAGGGACAGGGTTATACAGCGCCCCTGGAGCAGTTGGGGTTAGGGGCCTTGCTCAGGGGCCCAACGGAGTAGGATTCCTCTGCCGGCCGCGGGATACAAACCGGCAATCTTTCAACCACAGGCACAGATCACAGAGCAACCGCACCACCCATTTACCACAAACCATCCTTTGAGAATTAGCCATAGGGTGTATTCATTGTCTTTTGTTTAGTTTTCTCTTCTGGCACAGTACAGTTGAGCTGCCTGGAGCAAAGAATCATTATTAACATTTAGTTGGGGCTGTCCCCATGTTTAAGCATGCCTGTGTGTGTATATATGAGTGTCTGTGTGCATGTACGTTTGCAAATGTGTACTTGTGTTTGTGTGAGTGTATGTGTGTGTTTGAAAAGTATGTTCCAGGCCTCTGCTAAATACATCACCCTGTCACTACATTGCATATATGTGTGCTGAATTTCCGAAGCACTTTTGGTATTTAGAACTTTGCAAACCTTGCGATCTTTACTTCCCCTGAGGGAGCCACCACATAAAAACAGGCTCTTTGAGAACAAAAAAACATCTAATGGTTACCAGTGCTCAGCAAGGAGATAATGTTAAAGTTTATCAATTAATGGGTATATATATATACCTTTCATATTAAAAAACAAGACTGTGGTTTAAGATTAAATGATGAAGTATTACCAAATTTATCACCATTTGTTTTTTTAATTGAGCCCGGACTTTAACTTCAGATGGTCATTGAGTAATGGAACTTTTGGTTATAATCTGTAACTAAAATTCACAATTTAAACTCCATAATTCAGCCAGACTTTTAATTTGGGTTTATTAAATACAAGTACATTCAAACATGATTTGAAAGCATGGTACCTTGAGGAAAAACAATTGATTCAAGACAGTACTTTGTAATAGTATTGCATTCATAAGATACATTGTTTAAGATATGAATCTATAACTGTTTGACTTTCCAAATCTTGCCCAAAGCAACAGCATGCAGGGATTTTAGCACTCCAACAGAAGACTCCAAAGTAGATACTGTATATTGCTGTCTGCTCTCCAACAAATAACACAGAAATCAGTGTCAATCCCGACTTCAAAAACAATCTATGGCATTTCTCTAAATGCTTTGATAACAGGTTCCTGGCCCCAGGCTGCGGAAATCGGGGCCGTACAGTAACTGAAAACATGTGCCTGCAATTCTCAGACTAACTCAACATTAATTTGTGTTTATTTAGAAAATTACCACACTTCCCCAAGAGAACTCTGAGGCAATATCTTTATTTTTCAGTGGGAGGTCCCATTAAGATTTATGGCTAGGCCCAACGTACAAGTACTTCACATTAAAAGCACTGCCTCAAGGCCTTTACTGACTCAAAAGCCAAAAAGTGTTGTTGATTTCTCCCTCTGTCACCCAATACAGTGGTCTTTGACTTTTAACCTGAGAACAGCCATTGAGAGGAGCATTTTCCTATTCAATGACAAGAAAACATTTACAACAAAGGTGTGAAGATAGGTAATAGGAGATACCAGATAACAGTAAAAAATAATTGCAATTACATAGCACATTTTATTAAAAGAGAACCAGAAGTTCTTTGAAACAACATTGCAGCACATACGTGAGTAATGCATAGCAGTGATTATGAACCAGTAAATTCTACAGTGGAATTTAGCCAGGATCTTAGGGTTAACATTACTATTCCTATAAACAGTATACTGTACCTGTAATAGAATCTTTAATGCCTAAGCAGTCAAGATCTCTGTTTAATGACTTATTTGGAGGATGACAGCTTCCACATCATGGGGGACAGGCACTTCAGTCTATCAGACCTTTTGTATCAAAGGACAGTATTTTCCTTACATATAAGGAGTTCTCTGAAAATGCATCCAATGTAATCATTTCTGTCTACTATGGCTCAAAATAAAATTATTTTTCACAATAATATTATTGTTATAATATATAAGTTCTATGTACATTCTTAAGTTAAGGTTTTTAGTATGAACAGTGGTGTATCTTCTCATAGAAAATGTTAATGGATTTCTCAGGATGCTTAAGTAAAGGTGAAATATTCATTAAGGAAAATAAAATTATATTTTCAGAAAAGAATACAGAAAAAGTAATATCGAATTTTTCAGATTAAAAACCCATCTAGAAGGATATCTCTTTGATTCCTACAGTACATGCCTTAGTGAGTCTCCAATTGATTCCTTGCTACAGTCCCTCTCTGAACCTTCTGTCACCTCAGGCTGGTTTTGAATGAGTAGAGGATATTATTCTTGGCACCAGGATGTCTACACTGTCAGATGTACTTTATTATCGATGTAATCAGCAAATAATATTACATTTTAAAATTTGATGGAGTTGAAGCAATAATACTATTCACAGGGAATTCATAAGGATTACACTTGACCTAGTGTAAAATCCTAAAATCCTTTTTGGAAGAGTTATTATTGCAGTATTGTTCTAACATTTTACATTTAAAATGAATTTATATTCTGAAAATTTCTAGAAATGGAAAAAGAAAGGAAATGTTTTAATATCAGTTAATATATTAAATATCAGTTAATAATCCGTTTCTTTAAATATTTTGCTATGATTTGCAAATGTATTTCAATGATGTATTTCATATACTCATCTCATATTTCGTTAGTGCTACTCATATTATTATAGTATAATTCCAGTTTTATGCAGAGCAACAAGGTTAATATTATCATAGTTTAGATAGGTAGCTGGGTCAGCATGCATAGGCTGCAAAGGAACAAGTAATAGGTTTATTCCATGCTGAAAAGAGAAGAAAGAAAACACAAGGGCCTATCTGAACATGGACAACATGGACTAAACCTATTACTTGTTCCTTCATATACAGTAGTACAGTAGTAGACTCGTATAAGTACCTGGGAGTGCACATCGACAATACACTGGAATGGTCTAAGAACACAGAGGCCATCTACAAGAAGGGTGAGAGCCGACTTTACTTCTTGAGGAGGCTCAGGTCCTTCAATTTGTGTGGAAAGATGCTACATATGTTCTATCCGTCGGTTGTGGCGAGCGCCATTTTTTGGGTGGTGGTATGCTGGGGCTCTGGGATTAGAGCAGGGGATGTTAACAGGCTGAACAATCTCATCAGAAGAGCAAGCTCTGTTATTGGTTCTGACCTGGACCCACTGGAGGTAGTGGCAGAGAGGAGAATAGTGTCCAAACTGGAGGCCATCATGTACAAAGTCTCCCATCCCCTCTATGACATGGTTGTGAAAATGAAGAGCAAGTTCAGCAATAGGCTGATCCAACCACGGTGCGACAGGGAGCACTACAGGAGGCAATTCTTGCCTTCTGCCATAAGACTGTACAACGCATGGCTACATTGACACTGACCTGTTTTGGACTAAACAGTAAACATCTGCTACATCTAGCTTTCCTGTTTATAACCATTTTTGTGCAATACATGCCAGGGACTTGTGCAATACATTTATATTTATATTGTGCAATACAACTTTTTGTGTACTGTTCTGGTTTGTTCTTTGTGTATTCTGGACTGTGAGTAACTCTTCTTAGTGCACTTCTCACTGACTGTACTGATTGTATTGTATGTATTGTATTATTGTATTATTTTGTTACACTGTGCTGTGTTGACTGTGTTAAGCTGCTTTTGCACTGCAAATTCCCTCACGGGATCAATAAAGTATTTATCTATCTAGTTGCTTTTTCTTGATTGAATAATAATAACAAAAATTGTCAATATGAAGTGACACAGAACTGAATGGACAATTTATGTTTGTCTATCTTATTTTATGTTAAGTGTATTGAGACATTTGCTATTTCATTTTCTTATCTGTGTTATATATACAGTGTCTTAGAAACATTTACAAAATTGTAAAATTGAATAAATGATTGAAGTTGTGACCAGGGGCATGGTGGTAAGCATTTCCTTGTGTTCAATTTCTGGAGTGCTATCTGCAAGGAGTTTGTATGTTCTCCCTGTGTTATGGTGGGTTTCCCATGGGTGTTTTGGTTTTCACCTGCAGTCCAAAAAGATACTGGTAGGTTATCTGGCTTTGGGTAATGTGGCCCTGATGTGAATGCATGTCTGTGTCTGTTTGTGCTGCAAAGGACTGTCATCCCATCCAGGTTGTATCCTGCCTTGTGCTTGTTAAAGTATGCTCCAGCAGTTCCGGAACACTGTTTTGGATGAAGAGGTTAGAAATGGATAGATGATGGATGAATTCAATTGTGCCTTCAAGAGTTATATCTTTTGTTTACCTTTTTCTTAGTTGTACTAAATGATGTGCTAAATAGAAAAAGTGATTTTCTCAACCATTACCAAAAGAACCTGCAGAATATTGTAAAAAAGAAAGGTCTGCCGCATGCAAAATGAAGCAAAGAAAGGGCAGTGCCACATGAAAAATGCTGAAAACTCTGTGACCTCCAATTACCATTTATTTTGAAAAGCAGGATTATCTCTCAGTTTGTAAAATGTATGTGTAATTCACATTTATACACACTATATACATTTATTCACACTATATACATGCATGCTGTCCTAAAAAAGAAAGAAACACATCTAAGCCCTTAACAACTATTAAGAATTTGAAATATTTTATAAGATCACTTTATTAGCCATATACAATTTCTTGCATTAAGAATTTTTCTTTTCGTATACCCCACTTGCTCTCCATGAGACACATAGACAGGGAGAGAAGCTTGGGGTCAAAGTACTGGGTTAAACATTGTACAGCACCCCTGGAGCAGCTGGGGTTAAGGGCTGTTTAGGAGCCCAATAGGGTAGAATTCCTCTGCTGGCCACGGGATTTAAACCAGCAACCTTCTAGCCACAGGTACAGATCCTTAGCCACAGAGCCACCACGCCACCATAAGTACAGACTTTAGAAGTACAGATTTTCATCTTATATATATTTTTATACTTACTACCTGATAGCTTTTTGTCTTGCTGAAGGGTTGGAGGGAGAGATATTTCAGTATTAACTGGTTAGTGCTGTTCAGACAGTACACATTTGCATATGTTTCTACATAGATTTTGCTAATTGTGACATTGTGTTCATTTCCTCAAATGGTTTATGTGTAACAGTATTCCTAATGCATACAGGATCATTCCTTCACTTTTGAAAATAATGCATTTAAATTCTCATCCTCCCATAACAAGTTCACCAAACATGTATTATCTTTTCACATCTCACTCGAACCTAATTTGTAGCTAGACTTCAAAAGCTAATCACACAATGGTAAGCAGTTGCAGTAAGCACTAAATCATTAGGTAAATTACAGTGAATTTCTATGTATTCATGATTTTTCTTTCTCTTTAGATCTGTCATATCTTATGTAATTTGCTTTATTGATGTACAGTATGTTGCAACTTGCTGACTTGTGCTTCTGCATTCTCAGGGTGAAATGTAGTAGTTTAGTATATAATATATGAGTGCTAAAACATCACTGATGGAATAACTGGAACACATACAGTACAAGCTGGTATACTTGAAAAAGATGTACACACTCTTAAGATTCTATGATTTTACATATTTAGACATACAGTATCTGACTTTCATGTAGTCCTCTCCAAATCCTAAAAGTAGATAAATATAACCTTATGTGAGCATTTTAAATTATTTTAATTTTACTTTATGCATTATTTATTAAACAAAAAAACATCCAGCATTCACTACCCTCGTGTGAAAAAGTGCACCCCATGATTCAGTAATGCTTGGAACCCTGGCTTAACTTAATAACCTAATAACTTAAAGTAAATTATTCATGTAAGGGTTTAACTGTCTCTCACATTAACTAGGAAAAATTCTTGCCCACTCCTTCTTACAAATGGTGGTGTTTGAGGGCATTCATTTATGCACAACTTCCTTTAGGTCCAAAGATCTGGACTTTGACTTGACCATTTCAAGATCCTGATTCTTTCCTTTTTTCAACCATTTTACCATTTCAGACAAGGCTTCTGAATATTGACTTATTAATCTTTTTAATAACAATGGCAAAATAAAATCTGTGTAATTTGTCACATGAGGTTAAATGTATCTACTCTTAGGACTTGGTGAGGACTACAGTAGGTGAATGTGTGTACTTTCTTTTTCACATCACTATATATCTAACAATGCTTGAATGTTTCATGTGATAGACTGATTCTAAATAGAATGAAAATAACAGTTTTGTTAGCAAATAGGTCATATTGAAAAAAGCCAGAATAAGTTTCTTCATAGAGCTATTTTTTATCTGAATGTACATTCACGCTGTACTCATTTCCAATTATATTTTGTAGTATAGTTTATAAAACATTTGGGTTTTGTTTACAAAACAGTAGAAGATGAATTTGTAGTCCACATGTCCAAAACCATGTTTTATCACTGAAAATGACACATAAAATGCCAGCCCCAGGGTGTACAGGTAGGAGCTGGGAGAGAAAAAATATCAATATAAAGAAGTTCCGATGCTGATGAACCAAAAAGAAAGCCAGCATATTTTTTGTCTTGTCGGAAGATTGCTGATTTATTCCATGTCTCCACAAACATCTGTGTACATCTGGGGAAATGATGCAACAATGTCTTATATCTGCTTGTGGACTGACCCACTATTCTTCTTCTCCATATCTTTAGTCATCATTCTTGCTGGTGGAACGATCCACTATCCTTCTGCTTTAAGAATTTAGTGGACTAGAATGGTATTTATAGTCCCAGAAAAAGAACAGTCTAGTTTCCATTGGAAACTGTTTCTTACATTTTGGTAGTGTCATTGCACACCTTGCAGGAGTTGTGCCAGTGAAGGTTTTAGGAAATAGAATAAAAAGCAGCAGTTAAGCAGCTGTCTTTGCTTAACAATCTTTGTTTATGTTATTTAACATAACACAAAATTAACTAAAGTTGTTAATGCTTATAGCAAATAAAGGCAAATATGTTTTAAGTACTGCTTTGAACTAGACATCATGAAATTCAATGTAGGTGAAAATACACTTGTTTAGGTAAGTAATCGTGATGTAAGAGTTTATAGCAATACCTTCTACATATTCCTAAAGATTATACAGACATATGCTAAAACATAGTTTCATTAATTGCTTTCTTTCAACACGTGTATGGTTCTATGAAATGCATTTATTAAGGTTTATTAAAATTACTTATTCATCAGTCATCTTAATTAAGCATCTTCTCATTCAAGAACTACAGATTATATACATGCATTGCAGTACAGTTTGTATTATATAATGGGGACAAAATTTAAATTGTTTTTGATTCTGTATGTGGCATACACCAAAAAACAATTTCTCTGTATAAGCATATTTATTAACTTAATTATGCTATTTTTATAATTCTGATAATAATATACAGTGCCTTGCGAAAGTATTCGGCCCCCTTGAACTTTTCAACCTTTTGCCACATTTCAGGCTTCAAACATAAAGATATAAATTTTTTATTTTATGTGAAGAATCACCAACAAGTGGGACACAATTGTGAAGTGGAACGAAATCTATTGGATTTTTGAAACTTTTTTAACTAATAAAAAAATGAAAAGTGGGGCGTGCAAAATTATTCGGCCCCCTTGCGTTAATACTTTGTAGAGCCACCTTTTGCTGCGATTACAGCTGCAAGTCGCTTGGGGTATGTCTCTATCAGTTTTGCACATCGAGAGACTGAAATTCTTGCCCATTCTTACTTGCAAAACAGCTCGAGCTCAGTGAGGTTGGATGGAGAGCGTTTGTGAACAGCAGTTTTCAGCTCTTTCCACAGATTCTCGATTGGATTCAGGTCTGGACTTTGACTTGGCCATTCAAACACCTGGATACGTTTATTTGTGAACCATTCCTTTGTAGATTTTGCTGTATGTTTGGGATCATTGTCTTGTTGGAAGATAAATCTCCGTCCCAGTTTCAGGTCTTTTGCAGACTCCAACAGGTTTTCATCCAGAATGGTCCTGTATTTGGCTGCATCCATCTTCCCCTCAATTTTAACCATCTTCCCTGTCCCTGCTGAAGAAAAGCAGGCCCAAACCATGATGCTGCCACCACCATGTTTGACAGTGGGGATGGTGTGTTGAGGGTGATGAGCTGTGTTGCTTTTACGCCAAACATATCGTTTTGCATTGTGGCCAAAAAGTTCGATTTTGGTTTCATCTGACCAGAGCACCTTCTTCCACATGTTTGGGGTGTCTCCCAGGTGGCTTGTGGCAAACTTTAGACGAGACTTTTTATGGATATCTTTGAGAAATGGCTTTCTTCTTGCCACTCTTCCATAAAGGCCAGATTTGTGCAGTGTAAGACTGATTGTTGTCCTATGGACAGACTCTCCCACCTCAGCTGTAGTTCTCTGCAGTTCATCCAGAGTGATCATGGGCCTCTTGGCTGCATCTCTGATCAGTCTTCTCCTTGTCTGAGCTGAAAGTTTAGAGGGACGGCCAGGTCTTGGTAGATTTGCAGTGGTCTGATACTCCTTCCATTTCAAGATGATCGCTTGCACAGTGCTCCTTGGGATGTTTGAAGCTTGGGAAATCTTTTTGTATCCAAATCCGGCTTTAAACTTCTCCACAACAGTATTACGGACCTGCCTGGTGTGTTCCTTGGTCTTCATGATGCTCTCTGCGCTTTCAACAGAACCTTGAGACTATCACAGAGCAGATGCATTTATACAGAGACTTGATTACACACAGGTGGATTCTATTTATCACCATCAGTCATTTAGGACAACATTGGATCATTCAGAGATCCTCGCTGAACTTCTGGAGTGAGTTTGCTGCACTGAAAGTAAAGGGGCCGAATAATTTTGCACGCCCCACTTTTCATTTTTTTATTAGTTAAAAAAGTTTCAAAAATCCAATAGATTTCGTTCCACTTCACAATTGTGTCCCACTTGTTGGTGATTCTTCACATAAAATAAAAAATTTATATCTTTATGTTTGAAGCCTGAAATGTGGCAAAAGGTTGAAAAGTTCAAGGGGGCCGAATACTTTCGCAAGGCACTGTAGCTATTTGATTTGCATAATACAACTTTGACTCTTTAAAAATGAAACAATATTGATGAAAAGTGGTAGCATTCAGTTTTATTCACAAAAGAAATGTATTCCCAACAAAAAAGACCGCTTGTTTTTGTTTGCAATCTCACCTGCTGTGCTAATAACCTTTTCACACTACACCATAAAATGCAATCAGAATGCATTGAATTCTTTTCATTGTCTACAAAAAGATTATTTCTGCATTCATTCAGTTATATGGGTATTCAGTTAAAATCCTAAACAAATAAACATTAATGGATATTCACTCATTGGCATGAAGAAATTATTTGATATTTTTTATTACAATAAATGCCACAAATTCAAAATAAATTGTCAGTGATCTAATGTCTATGCAATTCTGTTTTATAAACATTAACTTAAAATGTGCATGAACCAAAACCAATCAGTGTTTCTGTAGATTTTCATAACAGTGTTAGTTAAAAGCTACAGTATGTCATTTTGTAAGTCATATACAATATGCAAAATGCAAATCAGAATCCTTACAATCAGTTTATAAAGCTTCTTTTTCTGACATCTTCTTCCAATTTTCTAATTAATAAGAAATTCATCTTAACACAAAATATACTATAAATTGTAGGTTGTCTTAGCTATGCTTTATTGTTTTGATTTTATCCAGCATTTATAATATTTCCATATATAATTATTTTAAAGGAGGTAAAGGAGTTTATATATGCACATCTACAAAGGTATTACAAAGTTTAATCTTTGTTTATATGCTTTATACTGTATGTGCAATTCTAAATTAAGAGTGTCAAAGGATTGTTGATATGTAAATAATAAAAATAAAATCTATTTTTAGAACCACTAAAAAAATCTAAACATATAAGAAGAACAAAATGTATAGTTTTTCTCAAAACCTAGTCATGCTTGAAATCAACATTATATATACTAATAAGAAATGCTATTGAATAGAATTGGAAATGTTGGTACATTTTAATCCACTGAGTACTATTGATTTTATACATTCTGCTGTTAGGTTTTACCTAAACTATCTGATCTGTCAGTAAACCAACCTAAATCATGTTTACAGTGGTAAACAGCAGTCTAATTTCTCCTGGGGTATTGTAAATGAAATGTTCACTTAAAGAAACGTAACATCTGGAAGAATGGGAGTGTACTCACAGGTAGGAGGTAAAGGAGCTAAGGCTTCTGGGCACTGCAGAGAGTCCGAGCTCTGAACAATCCACAATTACCATGATGCCATCTTCCTCACACTGGCACTGATGTGGACACAGAGTGGACATTGTAAGGGCATGCTCCTGTTGTCCACTGAGAGTGGTGCTGCTGGCAATCTGGAGAATCAGGCAAATCAGCAACATTTTGCTTTCCCTAGCACTGAGTTTTAAGAATGTATAATATCTCTTTCAGGCACTCTTTTTTCTTTCTTTTTTGTAGCTATCAGTTGGGAGATCCCATGAGTCAGTCAGGCTGAAGGATTTCAGAGTTCCTACTCACGCCAGCCTCCCTCCTTCAGTCTGTCTGCCTTTTTGTCCTAACTTTACAGACCTTTACCTATTGTAGTGGAAGCCTATGTGTTGGAAGAGACCCGCTTCTCATTGGATAGCACAGACTGGGATGGGCCAAAGGGAGGAGTCAGCCTTTACACAGTCTGTTCAGGAGCAAAAGATAATCATTCAGAAGTGAAAGGACTAAGAGTGAGAGAGAGAGGCTGTACTCAGTACACTGTACAAAAGGGACCAGAGTCTAGACAAATGAGAGCTGATGTAATGTATGCTTTTATGTGCTATATTCCAGCTAGTTGACTTGTAGCAGGCATAATTTACAGCCACAATGTGAAGATACTCAAGATGAAATACATTTACTCAATGTGTATACTGTTTCATACTAGCAAATACTTTCTTAATAAAATGGTCATCCATTTATTGTTTACCAATGAGAAAATTTCATTTTGATCTATAAAGAAGAGTATACATGAAAATAATATGGTTATTTGTTTATTGTGGAAAGTCACAACCTCTTTTTAATTCCTGTCACCCCATCCTGCATACTAAATAGTTGCCATGCTTTTTCAGTCCCTTATAATGGATTATTTATTAAATTAAATTCAGTTCTAATCCATTATTTTCTTATGAAATAAATTAGGAATCACTCTTTGCAAAATCCATACACTACAGGAGTCGCTGTTCCCCTGTGCCTGCTAATGTAATACATAAACAGTATTATTTTAAAGATTTTATACTTCCAGTTAGAGTCTTTATTGCTGTCCTAAAGTAATTTTGTATTAGATTATGGCTGAATATTTTTATTATATATTGCAAAGAGTAACAGGTAGCATTTTCATCCCAAAGTATTTAGTCTTATCTGTTGCTCTTCCCATTCTGACATTATGGAACATATTTCTATGTGCTTTTGAGAATTTATGAAAAGAGTTGTCATGCTTTTCCTTTCATTGTTTTCAGACAGGACTCTGTCTATAGTACAGTATATACTGTTCAGTAGATGTATGCATCATGAACTGACAAATAATGCTTATATAAACAGTCCCTTTCTTTAACTATTCGCACCAACACCTTCAATTATATCATCTTCTCTTATGCATTTTAATCTCAGTTAAATACTTTGTAATTGTCTATTCCCCAGAAAATAAATGTACACAAGAAGCATGTGTGGTTCTTTCTTAAAAAAGTAAGCAAGAAAAAACGAATAAAGCTAAAGGTGCCAGAAGCCCTTAGTTTTAGCTTTGAAGGATTGCAGAATGTAAATCAATTTAAAATGGGAGAATTAGGTGATTGGAAGGCCATATGAGAACAAAGGCAGATTTCAGTGCTGTTACCAAAAAGTTGAAAAATACCAACTGGGGCACCTGTTTTCCAGCAATGCTGAAGTGTTGGGTTTCGAGTTCTGTTGCAACTACATGGTCCTGTTGAAAAGGCTCCCCTGAAACTCTGATCAAAGGCTGTCCACTCCCCTCCTCCCATGCTACCTTAAATGCCCCTTTAAACAAGCAACAGCAATCTTAAAGACACAAAGGACACACCAGTACCTGAGACTCACCTAAACTCTAATTCACGAAAGGCTATTTGAGCTCCTTCAAGCAGGAACTCAATTCAATTGACTAAAAAAGAAAAAACATAAAGGTTTTGTTGCTTCCCACTAATAAGGAGAGTGCAAGCAACAATTGGGGGAACTGTTTTAGTGCAGACAAAGTGTTAAATGATATTTTACAGGAAATAGTTCCCAGTATACACCACATATACTGTATATACTTTTCACATGAGCCTAAAATCCACAAAAGGTTCTTGATTAAGAATAATCATAAAGCAGGAATAATAGATGAGAGTTATAGAGTGATACAAAAAATGCCTTCATTCTCATCCCACACCTTTATTACCTTGTAATGTCAGGGCTTCAACCTAAGAAATGTACTGGAATTGTAAAAGTTATAAAAATGCACTTGGCATTTTGAAAAATTGCTAATTCCTACAAATATTCTATTTTAGTTTTTTTTTTTAATTGGCAATGACAATAGAAAATGAGGGAAATTGTTTAAAAAAATTTAAAGTTCATTTTTACTTTCACAGTTTCCATGTGAATGTGTTATGATTCCATGTTTAAAGCTAATAAAGAGTGTTAACATGTAAAGTGATTAGTATTAATTAATAACTCTATTTGTATAGGTGGCAAGGTGGTGCAGTGGTTAGAGGTTAGGAAACTAGAAGCTCAACTTCACTCATTCCAGCCGAAATGCTGGAGCCTAATTCGTCGACTGGAAGCTGCTCAAAAACCACCAGTAATGCTGTCGCTAGTCATCTCCTTCAGGTGCCAAAAGCACCTTTAAAGAAGGAACACCGACGTCAAGTGCGAGACACGTGGTGGCAGTACTGCCGCCAAAAGATAGGCGGATTAAATGGTGACAGACCAGAGCCAATCAAGGAATCGGAGCTCAACTTGGTCTTACACAGCGTAAAATCAGGCACTGCTGCAGGGTATGACAACATCCTGCCTGAGTTTCTGAATCATTTAAGCCCAAAGGCGAAGATATGGCTAACTACATTCTACACATGGATCATGCAGGAAAAGAGGATCCACACGTATGGCACCAGGCAAAGGTATGGCCATCCCAAAACCTGGAAAGGGTATAAACAGTGCGGCTACCTACTGTCCGATTTCCTTGCTTTCCGTGTGTTTTAAGTTACTGGAGCGTTTGATTTTCCAGAGGATCAGCCCGGTTTTGGAAAACTCCATCATAGTTGAGCAGGCAGGTTTCAGACAAGGATGTAGCACTTGCAATCAAGTCCTTGCTCTGACTACGTTCATCAAGAACGGATTACAGCAAAACCTTAAAACTGGAACAGTTTTCCTTGATCTAACAGCAGCATATGATACGGTGTCGCATGCAGGCCTGTTGTTGAAACTATCCATGCCATGCTGGGTAGTCGAAATAGTTTAACTTTTCCTCCAAGACAGAAGGTTCTGGATTCACATGGGAGACAAATGCAGCTCTTGGAGAAAACAAGCAAACAGGCTACCACAAGGTTCAGTTTTATCTCCAAGCTTCTTCAACGTCTACATCAACGACCTACCAGTGACCAAGTCTTGCAAATTCATCTATGCTGATTATATTTTCCTCAGAACCCATGTCACACATTCAATGAGATAGAGTGTGCTGAACAAAGACATGGAGACGATGGCGGAGTACCTCACAAGGTGGCGTCTCCAGCCAAGTGCGACCAAAACTGTCTCCAGTGTCTTCCATCTGCACAGTGCAAAGGCTAACCAGGAACTCAATATCTACCTCAAGGGTCGGCGTACTAAGCACGACCCGAATCCCATTTACCTGGGTGTGACCTTGGATAGATCGTTGACCTACCATGAATACTTGAAGAGGATAGCAGTAGTTGGAATAATTTGCTTAGTACAATAAATAATTCGCAGGTACAAGTTGGGTGCGAGGGTTCAGACACTTAAGTCAACAGCACTTGCTCTGTGCTACTCAATAGCAGAGTACTGTGGCCCAGTCTAGTCCAGATCATCCCACACCAAGCTAGTTAATGTGCAACTTAACACATCTATGTATACTATCACTAGAATGCTGCATCCTACTCCACTATCATGGCTGCTGGTACTCAGCAACATCCCACCACCACACCTACGTCGACAGGAAGTTACTGTCAAGCTGTTAGCCAAAGTCCACGCGAATAATAGGTTACCGCTCCACGTGGACATTGTGTTTCATCCAACAGAACGCCTGTCCTTGAGACGCCCAGTCCGGTTGGATCTGCCGCCATTGAATATGAGAGCTGTTTCAGCTTGGAGTGCTGAGTGGTCAACAACAGACATCGTGAACCACTCCCTCTTGGCTGAACCATCTGTTTGTCCTCCTAGCTTTGACCTACTGTGACAGCTGTGGACAACATTGAACTGAATCCAGGCAGGTCAGGGTCACTGTGCAATCAATCTTGTCTGATGGTGTCAGGCAACTGATCCAAAATGCAGCTGTGGTGTACTACAGACTATGTCACACATTGTGAACGACTGCCCGCTGACATGCTTCAATGGTGGACCGCTGGCCTTACACCTAGCTGATGATGATGCTGGCTTGAAACACAGTGCAAACGCTAAAGAAAAGAAAGAGTGGTTAGCAATGCAGCTTCCCAGCACTAGAACTAAATTTCCTTTCAGTGCTCTGTTACACTCCCACAGTCCAAAGGCTATACTGATATGTTAATTGCCTTCAGGGAAAATTGGCTCTGGTGTGCATGTCAGTGTTTATGTCTGTCTGCCATGTGATGGACTGGTGTCCCATCCAGAGTCTACTTTGCTGTACACCTCTTGTTTACTGGGACTGGATCTGACTCCCCCACAAGCCAAATTGGAAGAAGTGGTTAAAATAGATGGATGGATACATTTATATAGAACTTTAGATGCACTTTAGAGTATATTTAGAGGGCAACTTTAGTCATCATTGTTGTGATGTACAGCAGCCATTCTGTACCAGCCACTGCACTATTCAGCAGATCAAGTGGCAAAGTGACAAATTACTGTACTTCACCAAGTGAATTAGGAGGGAATTTTATGGGGGCCTGATTGTTCAAGTTTAGAGCAGAATTTTGTAAGCAGGATTAATACCACTACTCCAACAAAGAATGCCAATGGGATCTTTAATGACTAAATAATTATTAGTGTATTTTTATAGTGTTTTATTTTATAGTGTATTTAAAACTGTTTTACCCCAACAGATGCAAGCAGGAAATGCTTTCTTGAAACTTCCTTTTATAAGCCTTCTGCATTTCAGTATAAAATCAGTCTTGCTTTTGAAACTCTCTGGGCTTCTCCTTGTACTCACAGCATCTGTAATAATGTATAGTTGAATGTGATTATATCTAGCATGCAAACCTTGATTAGGTGGAATGTTAACACAGACTGATAATATTTTACTGTCTCCATTTAGATGTAACCAACCAGGACCACTGATAAATGAATTACCTTAAAGTCAGAAGAACTGCTGGCAGGACTTTATCAGGACAGACACTAGGATGAAAGATTTTATTATAAATGTGAAAGAAAAGTTTTTTCTATTTTAATTCTTCAGAACTGTGAAGCCTCACCATCCACCTGATTATGAATATCTACAGTAATACTTTTCTTGGCAGTGTACAGTACACCAGTTCATTGGGCCCAAAAAGCATTCACCATTCAGCAGTGAGACTATGGCTTTGAGACAGAGGAAAGAAAAGAACAAGAATATACAGTATACGTACAGTTTCAGACAAATTTAATATAGGTATAAAAGTAAACTTCATCAGTAATTCTGAAATCATACTTAACTCCAGAAAGGTAAACAAATTGTCTACAAATGTTATAAAAAGTCTAAACAAGCTATGTAAAGGAAATATGTTATGATAGTTACAGTATGTTTAATTGGAACTTTATATAAGTTACTGCTGTGAATGGAGCAAACATTTTCCCTTTCAGTTGAGTAGGCTGGAGACACAGAATTAATTATACAAAACTGAATAAGCTTAGACTGGTTAGTCCTTTGCTGATTCCCATCAAATGGAAGATAATTGAGCAGAAATACTTGGTAAATGACATATCACCAAGGATGTTATATAATTATTTTGTGTATCCAAAGTTTCTTCACACAGAGCTGTATTTACAAGGGTAAAATGTGAAACATCTAATGATTTCATAGCTTTGCCAGCAGCCATATCACCCTGCAACTAACAACTAGCAACCCACTGAAGTTAAGCAGGTGTGAGCCTGGTCAGTACCTGTATGGGAGACCTAAACTAAGGTTGCTGCTGGAAGTGGTGTTAGTGAGGCCAACAGGGGGTGCTCACCCTGCAGTCTATGTGGGTCCTAATCCCCCAGTATAGTGATGGGGACACTATACTGTAAAAAGGTGCAGTAAAACCAGGTCCTGACTCTCTGTGGTCATTCTTGAAAAGAGTAGGGGTGTAACTCCAGCATCCTGGGCAAATTTCCCATTAGCCCTTACTAATCATTTTAAGGCTCCTAATAATACCCTTGTATGAATTGGCTTCATTACTCAGTTCTCCTCCCCACTGATAGCTGATGTGTGGTGATTGTTCTGGTGCACTATGGCTGCCGTCGCATCATCCAGGTGGGTGCTGCACATTGGTGGAGGGTTGTCCCCATTGCCTGTAAAGCGCTTTGAGTGGAGTGTCCAGAAAAGCGCTATATAAGTGTAAGCAATTATTATTATTATTATTATTTACAGTGCTTATAGAAAGTCTACACCCCCCTTGGACTTTTTCACATTTTATTGTGTTACAGCATGGAATCATGATGTATTTAACTGAGAATTTTTGCCACTCATCAACACAAAGTACTCTATAATGCCAAAGTAAAACAAAAATCCAGACATTTTACTAAATTAATTCAAAATAAAAAACAGAAAAAAAATGAATGCATAAGTATTCATCCCCTTGCTTTGATACACCTAAATTACCTCTAAAGTAACCAACTCTCTTTCCCAAGTCACATACAGTAATTACTTGACTGGTGTCCACCTGTGTGCAGTTGAGATGTTTCACATGATTTCAGACTAAATACACCTGTGTCTGGGCACTTCCCCACTTAGCTAGTGCATTTCCAAGGAAACACTACACCATGAAGACCAAGGATCTGAGACAAGGGTCTTGAAAAATACCAGTCAGGGCAAGAATATAAGAAAATGTCCAAGGTACAGAATATACATTGAAGCACAGTGAAGTCCATGGTTGTGTATCTTAGAGCCATTCTTATATTCTTTTGACTGTTTTATTAACTACAAAAATCACACCCTTAGGCCATATATTCCTGCATTCTACTCTCTCGTTCTGTTATCTATGGAACCCCGTTTCCGCCAGGGAGTAAAAAAAAATGCGCTATGGTATCTCAGAATTGCGACTTAGCAACTCAGAATTGCGACTTAGCAACTCAGAATTCTGACTTAGTATCTCAGAATTGCGACTTAATAAGTCAGAATTCTGACTTAGTATCTCAGTTTTTGACAACAAAAACTAAATAATTTGCACTGAATGGCTGTTTGAACTGGAAATTAAATAAATGCAAGGGTGGTCTCTGACTTCTGCACAGTACTGTACAGTATATTGATATTTTCACGTATAGTAGATATTTTCACTTCATACAATACCTCCACAATCCCGAATGGACTTTTTCCTTAAACCAGTATCAGCACATTGATCCACATAAAATGATGCTTTAAGTATGGTATTTTGAAACTGAAAATTGATAATACACTATTCATTTTTAGATTGATGCCAGTGTCCTGATGTTAATGACAGATGAACAGATTGGCAGTGATGGGATATTGTAGGAGACACGGAAAAGAGCCCAACAGTAGGAAATCAAAGCTTTTTGATTTGAAGTCCAAAACTGAAGTCAAAACTGAATAAAAGAAAAAAGTGTAAGCATCCAGAAAATATCACTCATCATCAAGAGGTGAACACACAGAGGAAAGTAAGGAAAGTGGAGTTGGGCTGGACGCTGTATGATGAAGGAAAAGGAGGCTTTATCCAGGTGAGAACCAAAAAGGGTGGTGGAACACGAAAGTTAAGTGTTTCAAAGGACTGGAAAAAAAAAGACCTCATAACGGAGGCAATACGTTTGTTTTTCCCAGATGGAAAGAACGCACATGGAAATATTTCTGAGTTTGAGGTGGATCTGACAAATTATCAAGAAGTTTCCTTAGATGAGGACAGTACAGTGGGAGCTCTATATGAAGCCTCAAAGTTAACAATCATGAGGTTCTATCTGTCAACCAAAAAGAAACATGACAGTAGTGGTGTGGAGACACAGCAAGAATCAAACACTGCAGATCACTCACAGGAAAACACACAGGATTTTCCCTCTACAGACTCACAAATTGATCCACCATTGGAATTAGAAACATTAGATGTCATCTATGTTGGAAATACTGGAAATGATTTGAACTTAGGCAGTGATGACATGGCACAATTTTATCCTGCAGATGTCACAGACAATTACAGTTTAGCTCAGCAAAGTTCTACCATGTTTACTGGGGAAAATGTGGAGGATAGCAATATCATTACAATTTTCAATGGAGACCTCTCTGAGGTGGGAGAACAAAGTCTAGAAGACACTTTGCCTCTGGCACAAGAACTCAGGGAACCAGACAAAAAAATCCTTGTTGTCCATCGCAGCCAGATACTATCTGAGCTTATTGAACATTTCACTGATGAACGCCTTTCATATACTCAATCAGAAATTCAAGTAAAGCTTCTACTACCAAATGGGCAGTATGAGAATGGATATGATGATGGAGGCGTTCTCAGAGATTGCCTCTCTGAATTCTGGCATGAACAATGTACAACAGTCAACACTTTCAAGATACCATTTCTCCGACATGACTATGGCAAAAAAAAGTGGCAGAGTATAGGTAAAATTATTTCTTTTGGTTGGCAGAAAGAGAAGTATTTGCCCATCAAGCTTGCTCCTGTAATCTTGGAACAGGCAGCTCTTGGATATGTGAAGAGTGATCTTGTTGACAATTTTCTAAAGTATGTCTCAGAATCTGACCGTTATACCTTGGAATGTTGTCACAGAGACTTCAACAGTTCTGACCAAGATGAATTACTGGAAATCTTGGACAACATTGAACAAATTCTGCAAGAACTGGCTCACAAAACCCTTATTCAAGAGCCTGCTTATGTTATCGAACAGTGGGAAAATGTACTCGCTTCCCTCAGCAAAGCCCTTGAGGAAATTGAAACTGTGTATGAAAACTTGCAGCCAACGGCAAGGAAAATCATACGGTCACTGAAGTTTCCCTGCACAATGAATGCACAGGAAAAGGAAATATCAAAGCATATTACAACATACCTGCGAGAGTGTGATGGAAGGAAACAGTCCCTGTTCCTGAGGTTCTGCACAGGCTCAGATCTTTTTCTTGGCAAGACTGTAACTGTTGACTTCACGGATAAGGATTTGCAAGGATTTGAGAGAAGACCTATGGCACATACATGTGGCTGTTATTTGTGAGTGTCTATTCATTATGATAGCTATCCTGACTTCAGGTGTGAAATGAACAAAATTTTGGAAAGTAATATATGGGTAATGGACATAGTTTAGTATTTTAGTCTGTCGACCTACAGACTACACAGATTAGAAATATGTGCATCTTTCACCATTCAAAACTTTTGGTAAAGTATACTTATTCACAGTATGCATTTAAAGGCCATCTGACCAAGTTTGTACCTTTACACCTTTACACATAAGCATATAAGATATACTGAGTTTTGAGTGTACTTATGATAAAATGTTCATAATTTCACTTAAGAAATTAAAGAGTCTCAGGTTAAATTGCACTTTTATTTTTGTCATTTTGGTACAAGAATTTATTTTAGACTGATGGTTCATACAGTATATTGAGTGAGAAATGAATGGATGTTTTTTCACCTTAAAAAAATATGGTGATGCAGTTTAATAAAAGTTCTTTTTTGAGCCATGTGCATTCTCTAAGCTACCAAGCACTTTTGTGCCAATGAACTCTGCTGCTATGTAGTGTCTAATAATGTTACAACTTTTGCGTTGTATGTAATTTAGTCACAATATGGCAGCAGAGTTTATTTGCACAACAACTGGACAGTTCATGGCAAAGATGAATTCTAAGTGCTCACTTTGGTCAGCACTTGATTTAGAATGAATCTTTGTCAATAACTCTTCGGTTAGATGTTTCTTGGGGTAGCGGTAACTTTGCAGAATCTGATTTTGACTAGTTTGGCTATTTGTGGATTTTGTCCGACATTTTTATGAAACGTCAAGATTGCAGATGAGTTCAAATTCAATGAGTTCAAATGCCTTGCGTCTAGTGAATATTATTTGTACTATATTTTCATTGCATTTGGTGAAAGAAAATGAGAGAGATGAGGTAATGTTATTGTCAAACATTTCATATAATGTTAGATAATGTTATTGTCAAATCAAAGTTGGGTTGCTTTTATGTGTGAACATTATCTATAGTCCATTAAAGATTGTTTTCACTGTTTGCATCTTTTGGCACATTTACTTTCATTTGTTCCTTGTTTCATCCTATTTCACACTCAATGTTAAATCAGATCTAAAGACAACACATTAAAAGTGGTAACATCTTTACCACTTTTAATGTGTAACATCAAATGCTGTGGCATTTGAGAAAAACAAAACACCCTTATACCTAGATCCCACATTTGTAAGCAGTTCATCTTATCCAGAGAGTGCAAAGTCCCCTATTCTCCTATTCCTACTCAAGGTCCAGCCCACTGAGGACCATTTCACATAGTCTTAAGTAAAGGTCAGTGATTTCAAACACATCATCTGGCATTGCAAAGTTCTGTTGAGCCATAAGTTCAACACAAAGATGGAAGACATCCTCATCACAGGGGTAGTCCTTTACACAGCAGTCTTCTCGACAGATATCAACTTTGATTTGGTCAACTGCCTGCAAATAGTTCTGTGCACCATATAAACTGGGGGCAGCATACATCACTGAAGGTCGTCCACTGGGAGCGCGAGGGTTGTGGGTTGGCCTTATTCTGTGATTATTCCAGGCAGTCAGCACTTCATTGAGCTCCTCCTACACAATAGAAATCAATTGTTTTAAAATAAGGTTTGTTAAATCACTTTATGGAACTCAAAGAAGAGATCTTTAATAAATATAATAGTATAAAACATAGTAGAATTTTATGTTTTACTATTCATATCAAAATCTGTAATGACAGGTATGTTACATTTACCTGTATGGTGTTTTGGAAGCAAAACTGAATGAGTGATTTGTCGATGAAGGTGTCAACAAAATGCCCATCTTCTCTTAGCTGTTCAAAATGGTCCATCCAAAACTGACTGCACTGTGCTCTTAGTGTAGCCCACCAGCGTTCAATTCTCTGATTCCCAGTGCTTGGGCCAAGAGTGACAGATTCTGTGCTATCCTCATTCATTTCGCGCAAAAACCTTTGCATTACAGCAACGTGGGTGTTTTCGGTTCCATGATCAAGTCATACTCTTTGTGGAAGACCGTTGTTTTTATAGACAGCGTCTATAAAATAACCCGCAATAATTAGTGGGTCATTATTGGTTTTGTATGCTTCTAACCAGATCATTTTTCTCGAGAAGCCATCAATGCACCCGTTGATGCATATCCCGTAAGGTTTTAATTTGTCATACCCATCAATATGCCACACATAGTTTGGTCCGCGGCTGTAATACTACCGGCGTCTCAGGTGATTTTGCGCACGCAGATCTACTCCTTGCCCGTCCATAAGGCGCAGTAACTGACGGACAGTCTCTCTATCCGTTATTATCCCTGCCATCTAGCATTTCTGGTGCATCCACTGATAGCCATGATGTCTGCCAGAAGTCTGTAGCTGTTGGTGTATTAATGAGGCGACCTCCGCTTCATCTGTCTTGTTTCGCCTTTGCCAGAGCTGATTCTTACACAGCATTCTTTCCGAGGTCCGAAGACTCAGTTTTACATTGTGTGATTCCTCCAATAACACCAAAATTAAATGGTTTGTGTAACCACGACAAAATAAGTCATCTATAATGGTGTCCATCTTGCAAACCGTGTAGGGATTATAATGAGCAAAACTATTGTAGACCTGCATTAATTTGATTTTTATCAGGGCACTTGACAATACAAGTCTTCATGGCTTTAGATCTTGTACGATTTATGAATGATTTTAAGTCGCAATTCTGAGATACTAAGTCGCAATTCTGAGTTGCTAAGTCGGAATTCTGAGATACTAAGTCGGAATTCTGACTTACTAAGTTGCAATTCTGAGATACTAAGTTGGAATTCTGAGTTCCTAAGTCGCAATTCTGAGATACTATGTCGGAATTCTGACTTACTAAGTCGGAATTCTGAGTTGCTAAGTCGCAATTCTGAGATACTTAGTCGGAATTCTGAGTTACCATAGCGTGTTTTTTTTTTACTCCCTGGTGGAAACGGGCTTCCATAGTTATCTCACGATGTCTACTCACTATACTACAGTACATCCCCTCCTTTGTTATTTTTAAAGTCCATTACTCTACCATACAATTGTAACAATTCTATATCAACACACAGGAAACCATTATTATCTATTACAACAAAATGTTTGTAAATCCTTCCATTTCTATTCAACACATTCAACCCTCTTTTTTTACAACAATTTCTATGGGTAACAACTCAAATTTTAGTTCAATTTCTACTTAAATCACTTCTAAATATCAACTCATTTCTAAAAGTCTAGGTAACTTCAAAATAGATAACAAAAACAAAAAAGGGCAACATTAACATTTGGAGAGATATGCAAGTCTTATATTTGTAAGTGTCTCTGTAACGAGCCAGTTTCCTGATAACCCTGCCACTTCTGGTTGTTACAGTACTTCACTTCTGGGTTACGTTATTGGCTCTCCTAAGGATGTACTCTCCACTGTCTGAGGATTCTGCATTTCCTGCACGTCAGAAAGTCCAGTATTCTCAGCATTTTCCGTTCCTGTAGATTCAACATCAAGATCCATTGGAGGAGCGTGTCGAAGATGTTTCACATTTCTCATTATTTTTGAGCCATCTTCCACACTCACTAACTCAAAAGAGTTACAAGAGGTGTTCCTCAATAACATATAGCAAGTGTCTTTGAACTTGGCAGCCAAGGGGCAGAGTTGTGGCACTGTGGCTAAGGATCTGCACCTGTGGCTGGAAAGTTGCCGGTTCAAATCCCACGGCCAGCAGAGGATAGTCTGTTGGGCACCTGAGCAAGGCCCTTAACCCCAGCTGCACTAGGGGTGCTATACAATGGTTGACCCTACACTCTGACCCCAAGCTTCTCTCTGTGTCTGTGTCTTATATCTAATTTACCATTGTCTAGGCCAGCCAAAAACACTACATCACCAACCTTGAAGTTGTGATCCCTTGCTCGATGTGTCTGGTCTGCACACAATTTCATTTTGTGTGTGTACTCCTCATGATGTCTATATCTTTTGACTTTTGAATGTCCATCGGCCCTTCTTCTTTCTTTTCCACATTTGGTAGTTTAGTTTGGATATCATGTCCAAAGATAAGATTAGCTGGGATTTCACCAAATGTCCTGTGAGGTGTTGATCGATATGCCAGACGAATCTTAGGGAGCCCCTTTCTCCATTTTTTTTCCTTCCGTTGCAGTTGCTCTTAAGGCCTTTTTCAGGTATCTGTGAAATCTTTCAATTTTGCCATTACTTCTCAAATAGTAAGGTGATGCATGAATGTGTTTAGTTCCACAATTAGTCAGAAATTATTCAAACTACTGTCCTACGAATTGTCTGCCATTATCTGTTACTACCTCTAGTGTGTGGATAACCAAATTGTACGAAGATGTTCATCAGCTCTCTAATAACTGTGGCTGAAGATATGTCTGATACAGCAATAGCCTCAGGATATGAAGTATAATAGTCTATGACAGTCAATATATACTCATTCTGAATGGGACCTACCAGGTCAATGCCCAATTGTATCCAAGGCCTTGGTGGTAATTCAAATGGTTGGAGAGGTTGATCCTCCTGCAATGGCTGATTCAACAAACAAGTGGAACAATTCCTGACTAGTCTTTCAACATCACTGTTCATGTTGGGCCAGTAAAAGTTGCTTCTCAGGTACTGTTTTGTAAGAACACAAATTGATGTGTCTCATGTGCTATTTTCAGCTTTTGTTTTCAGTTACACAATCCTCTATCCTCTCAAAAGCAGTTCATCATATGTAGATAACTCCAACTGGCTGCAGTTCTTCTAGAATTGGATTAGGCCAGAGTCCTTTTTCCACTATAGACATCAACAATTTCAATGTGTCATCTTCATTTGTTGATTGCTTAAATTCCTCAAGTGTCAGTGCATGCAGTTCATAAATGCTGATTGAAAGCACTCTATCAACATACATTAGGTTTCTACATAACCATTGTCTACTGTGTCTGGTAAAGGAAGATGTGACAATGAGTCTGCAATATTGGTTTTCCCTATTATGTGTTCAATTTTGTAATCATACGGCTGTAATCTCAATCCAAGTCTTTGTATCCTGGGTGGTAAAAATGTTGCCTTTTTGGAATTGGGGATGGTTTATGATCCACTTGAAGTGTGAACTTGCCTCCCCATGTCCTAAAATTATCCACTGCCCAAACACAACCCAAGGCTTCACACTATTTGAGAGTAACGCCTTTCTGTTGGGCTAAGTGAGTGACTTGCCTATCCCACTGGCTTGTTCTGTCCATCTTCTTGACTTAGTAGCAGTTCTGGTCCAAGTTCTACAGGACTCGTGTCACTGATCACTACTGTTGGCGCATCTAGTTTGAAGTTTGCCAGACATGGTTCAGTTAAAAGTACTCTTTTCAACTCAACAAAGGCTTCTGTCCTTTCCTCATTAGTTTTCTAAGGGGTTCTGATATATCTGCATAATTAGGAATTAATTTAATCAAGAATCTACAGTGCCTAAGAACGAGCGCAAAAGTGCAACATTCTCAGGTCTCGGTGAAGTTTTATTTCAGCAATTGTATTCCTTCTGCAGTGACCAAATATCCCAGTATCTCAATCTCTTTTAGGCCAAAAATACACTTATCTTTATTTAAAGTTAAACCTCTGTCTTGGAATCTTTGGAATACTTGCCTGAGCCTCTGTTCTAGTTGTTCTTTATTTACCACATGTACACTTCCACATGTACTACATGTACATGTATTAAAACATCATCCATATACCATACAACACCTGGCATTGCTCACAACATCAAGTCCATAGCCTTCTGATAGGTCTCTGGGGCACTAAACAAGCCAAAAGGAACTTTTCTGAAATGGTAACAACCCCTTTGTGTGATGAAGGTAGTCAGGTGTCTTGATTCTGGGGTCAACTCAACTTGCCAGAACCTTTTTTGAGCATCTAACTTTGCAAAAACTTTGGCTTCTTGCACAGCTTGCAATATGCTGTCAACCGTTGGTACTGTATGTCTCTCTCTGATAACTGCTTTATTCACTTCTTGCAGATCAACACACAGTCTCACATCCTTGGTGTCTTTTTTAGGTATTATCAGAATATTTGAGATACATTCTGCACCACGTCTTCAATAATTCCATCATCCAGCATTTTATCTAACTCCTGATTAACAGCTTCTATCATCGGATAGGGTACTCGTCTCAGACTTTGAGCTACTGACAAAACTTTCTTATCTACTGTAACCTTGTGACTGTAACCCCTGATCTGTCATAAACCTTTAAAGAGTGACACATATTCTGTGCTAAACGCTTAAACCTCTCTGAAGACTGGTCACCCGCAATGACAGTGTCTCCTACATTCAGAATCTTCAGATCAAAACATGGTTTTCTTCCCAACAATGCTTCTACATTTCCTTCAATTACATAGACTTTGTCCTTTATTACATTTTTCTGCCATTTCAGCTGTGCCTTAAAGTAGCCAGTACACTGAAGTGGACTAATTTGTGCATAGGCATACAATCTCTTAGTAGTCTGCTTAAGTTTAGTTCTGTGTGAAAAGTTCTACTCCAATGAAGTTTCTTCCACTTCCTGTATCTATCACCATTTTTATCTCTTGGCCATTTATTTGAACAGTTTCTTTACTTTCAGGGTCAATGGAATAAACAAATTCATCTAAGTTTGAAGAAGGTTTAATGCTTTCACTGGTTTATCAGTTGTTTTAAGCTTTGTCCCTTCCTTATTTGTATTAACTTTCTTTTCCTGTCTTTCTTTCTACACACTCGTGCATAATGCCCTGTTTTCTTACAGCATAGACATTTTGCTGTTCACTCTCCGCATTTGTCTGCTTTGTGCGTTGTTAGTCTGCACTTGTAACATCTAATGTCAGCAGTCCCCTGTTCTTCCATGTCTGTAGCTTGACTGTGTCCTGCTGCTCGTCTTTTGTTTCTAAAGTTTGAGCGAGCGACCCTTTCAGTGTTTCTTGTGAAGTAAACATGATTCTCTCTCGCTTTGTCACTGTGTTCAGAAAGCATTTCTGATTCTGCTTGAGCTGCTTCATAAATTCTAGCAACTATAAGGGATCTTTCTAAAGTCAGTCCTTCCTCCTGCAACAATTTATCACGCAGTCTCTTATGTGCACATTTTTTCACAAGTTGATCTCTTAATATGTCAGCTTCCAATACTTCAAAGCCACACGATTTAGCCAGTTCTCTTAGTGCATTCACGAAAGCGTCAACAGATTCGTCCTGAGACTGAGATCTCTGTCTAAATTTATGCCGTTCCAAAACCACGTTTCTCCGTGGTGTAAAGTAAGTGTCTAAGGCAGCTACAGTATGTTCATATGTACCTTTTTCTCCAGGGAGGTTGGCAGAAATCTGATGCACAGCCGCTGCATACAGTGCAGTAATGTAGCACGTCTCACGGCATCCAGAGCTTCTGTAGATCCACTGGCTATTTAAAAAAATCTGTAGGACTCAATTCATACTGTATCTTGTATTCCATATACAAATCCGGAGCTCCGAAGTTCAGTGGAAGCGGTGTAGAAAGCTGGGCAATGGCGCAAGCTAAACGAACAGTCCGAAAATTTAAAAGTTCAGTTCCACCAGCAAGAGAACTAAAATCTGCAGTGTTCTGCTCGTTTTGAGTTCAAGTACTCATCTCTCATCTCCATAAATGTTGTGTATCTTAATAAAGAGCCATTCTTATATTCTTTTGGCTGTTTTATGAACTACACCCTTACGCCATATATTCCCGCCTTCTACTCTCTCGTTCTGTTGTCTTGCGATGTCTAATCACTATACTAAATCCATCATTAAAAAGGTAAGAAAATATGGAAAAACTGTGAATCTCCCCAGAACTGGTCATCCTCTGAGTGTCTGGGCAAGAGGAACCGTAGTAAGGGAGGCCACCAAGAGGCCTACAGCAACTCTAAAGGATTTACAGCCCTCCATGACAGAGATGGGAGAAACTCTGCATGAGACAACAAAAGCAAGCACACTTCATAAATCTGGCTTCTACGTAAAGAGGGCAAGATGAAAGCCTTTGTTGAAAAAAACTCATATCACATCTCAGCTGGAGTTTGCCCAAAGGCATGTGAGAGACTCAACAATTTGGAGGAAGATTCTATGGTCTGATGAGACCAAAATTGAACTTTGTGTTTGGTGCAAACCTAACAGCACATCACACTTAGAACACCATCACTACAGTGAAGCATGGTGGTGGCAGCATCATGCTTTGGGGATGCTTCTCTGGGGCAGGAAAGGGAAAACTCAAAGGTAGAAGGAAAAATGTATGGAGCTAAGTGCATAAAAATTCTGGAGGAAAACGTGCTGCTATCCGCAAGAGCACTGGGACTTGGAAGTCAGTTAATCTTCCAACAGGACAGTGACCCAAAAAATAAAGCAAAGCCACACTGGAGTGGCTTAAAACCAAAAAGGTTAATGTCTTTGAATGGCCCCGTCAAAGCCCAGACCTCAATCCAATTAAGCATCTGTGGAATGACTGAAAAATTGCTGTTCACAAAAGGTCCCCAACCAACTTCATGGAGCTTGAGCAATTTTGCCAAGAAGAATGGGCAAACATTCCAGTGTCAAGATGTGCAACCCTGATAGAGACTTACCCAAAGAGATAATTGCTACCAAACGTGATCCTACCAAGTATTAACTCTGGGTAGGATGAATATTTATGCATTCGATTATTTTCTGTTTTTTATTTTTAATTAAGTAAAATGCCTGGATTTTTTTCACTTTGACATTATAGAGTACTTTGTGTTGATGAGTGGCAAAAATGATCAGTTACAGTAAATACATCATGGTTCCATACTGTAACACAATAAAATGTGAAAAAGTCCACGGGGAATAGTCTTTCATAGACACTGTACATCTTGAAATTCAGATAATTAAATGCTTAAAAAAATCTTAAAAGCATAAAAACAAAAGTGTGTGAACCATGAGGAAACCAACTAGAAAACTTACTAAATGTTTGGATGTGCAAGTCTGATTGTTTTATGACTTGCACTTAGTTTGATGTTCAGCTTCATAACAGATCTCCACACCCATAGAAACTTTAAAGATTGAAAATCTGGCATGATGTGGAGATTTCAAGTTAAAAAATCTTTGCTGAAATAGGGAAAATCTGAAATTAAATGAAAGACCTACTAAACTGAGAATTTACCTAATAAGACTATAAAACTTACAGTCAAAAAGACAAAGAGACTTAAAGACATAAATACAATGAAACAAGTTTTTGAATATTTCAGCTCCAAAACTATTCAACATATGATTTGCTGAACAGGAAAGTGATTAAAAAAATTTCATGCAATACTTAGAGAAAAATATTCAAGTGGTAAAGTGAAGGTTTTGAGCTGGTTTCTTGGTGCCCAAACACTTGTTTAGACAACTGTTATATTATCCTATGGGGTTTCTCAAGCTGTACATCTCGCAAAGCATACCATTTTAAAACTGTTCAAAATTCTAATCTTATAGTTACAAACAATTTTAAAATGGTATGCTTTGCACAAAGGTTTTAAAATGGTATGCTTTAAATTGTACAAGGGGTTTAGCTTGAGAAAGTCACTAAAACTAAAAAAAGCTTTGATATTTTGGTTTTAAATGAGGTGCTAAATGTCATGTACAGTACGTTAATTAACAATAGTTTGAATAATTGTTATTTTTGTCTTTACTATCTGATGACTTATGTCAAATAGCCATCAGATAGTTAAGATATATGGAAGATACTGTATATGGAAGAAAATATAATTTCATTTAATTTCAGATTATGAATGCAGCTCTCAAAATAATCATCTATATTACCACTGTACATCTATTTATAATGATCTTTAACTGCCTCACACATACAATGCCTTCAGAAAGTATTCAGACCCCTCCGCTTTTTCCAAACTTTGTTGTGTTGTAGACTTATTTCAAAATGGATGAATTGATTCTTTTTTACCATCAATCGACACACAATACCCCATAATGACAAAGTGAAAACACATTTTTAGGAATTTTGCAAATTTATTAAAAATTACAAACTGAAATATACCATTTTCATAAGTATTCAGACCCCTTATTCAGTACTTTGTAGAACCACCTTTAGCAGTGATTATAGCTGTGAGTCTTTTTGGGTATGCTTCTACCAGCTTTGCACACTTGGATTTGGGCAGTTCCATTCTTCCTTGCAGATCCTCTCAGACTCTGTCAGATTGGATGCAGAATGTCGGTGAACTGCAATCTTCAGGTCTCTCCACAGATTTTCTATGAGATTCAAGTTCGGGCTTGGCTGGGCCACTCAAGGACATTCAGATACTTGTTCTGAAGCCACTCCAGCGTTGACTTGGCGGTGCGTTTTGGATCGTTGTCTTGCTGAAAGGTGAATCTTCATCCTTGTCCAAACTCTACCATGGAGACCTTATTGATGGAGTGCTGCAGAAATGGTTGTCCTTCCGGCGGGTTCGCCCATCTTTACGCTGGAACTCTGAAGCTCTGTTAGAGTGGCCATTGGGTTCTTGGTCAACTCCCTGACCAAGTTCCTACTTGCCCAAATACCCAATTTGGCCGGACGGCCCGCTCTAGTAAGAGTCTTTGTGGTTCCAAACTTCTTCCATTTGACAATGATGGAGGCCACTGTGCTCCTGGGAACCTTCAATGCATTGCCAATTTTCTTATACCCTTTTCCAGATTGACACATTGACACATTCCTATCTCGGAGGTCTACGGAGAGTTCTGTGTGTCACGCCTTCATCCCACCACATTCTCACATGAAAGCGCACTCGCACTAACCACACTCGCGCTAACCACACTCCAGCCTAGAGAAATTCTGGTAAACAACACTGCTCCTGCCAATCAGCCAACCACGACACTCCATCAATCAGTGCACTTTCTCCCTCGCACAACACTTAAACCCTCCAGAAGCCTCTGTTCTTCACCCAGTATTGGTCGTTCTTCAGACTTTCTACCTCGCCTTTGTTTCTGCATCCTCATCTCTTCATAACGAACCTCGGAACCTTCCTTCAACCATGTCTACTATCTTGCCCTTTTGGATTGGAAGCCTTCTCGTTGACCTACACCTTTTGAATCTCGGAACTGCCTTTTGACTACAACTTCTGCCTTGCCCTCTTCTGGATTGGAAACCTACTCACCTACCTTTTGTTACTAAACTCGGTACTCAACTTGGAACTCAACTCGGACCTCACCTCTAGCCTAGCCCTCATTCCCTCCAGGAACTATACCCTCATCTCTACCCCTCCTAAGGTACCACATAGGGTTAATCTTCCAGTCTGCTCAGCGGGTCACCCATGACACCTTGGATTTCATGGCTTGGTTTTTACTCTGCCATGTACTGTAAACTGTGGGACCTTTTAAGACAGGAATATGCCTTTCTAAATCATGTCTAATCAAGTGAATTTGCCACAGGTGGATTACAATCAAATTCTAGAGACATCTCAAAGATGATCAAAAGAAATAGGATGCATCTGAGCTCAAATTAGAGTGTCATAATAAAGGGTCTGAATACTTTTGTAAATGGGAGATTTCAGTTTTTTATTTTTAATAAATTTGCAAAAAATCTAAAAACTTGTTTTCACTTTGTCATTATTGGGTATTGGTTGTTCATTGATGGCAAAAAAGACAAAATGTGGAAAAAGTGGAGGGGTCTGAATTACTTTCAGAAGGCACTGTAGTTTGAAACATTTGAAGGAAATACATTTTTGGATTAAATGGCACTGTTTTTACAGACACTACCCATCTTCCCACCAATATCTTTAATGACACATGTATATTGAAAAATTAGAAAGTTTCATATATATCAAAGTGATTGTTACCAAAAGGCAAGGAGTTGAGAATGTCTTACTTTGTTATCAGTTTTCAAAGCTTTAATCCCCTGAAACAACACAAATGTAAATTTGGTTGATTCTGACAAGTGTCCATTTTACATGTGTTTATGTGCTAATATCCGGTCATGATCTTCTCCCTTTCAGTACCCCAGAAGGTAACAGATCCATGTGTCTTGGCAGAGTTCTGTCAACTTCCTTTTTGGGAGGGGGACAGCATTAATCCTCAGAACCAATGTGTTGTGGACTGTCCCTGTATGGGAGTTGGGGCACACAGTGTTTACTGGATGGATTTTATGCCTAAACAAAGTATGTGGAGATCCTGAGCCACACTGCATGGCTGTTTTAGGACCAATGTTTTCCATAGTGGGTGTGGAGAAACTAGATAAGTTGTCCCAGAGGCTGTCCAGTAGACTTGGAAGCACCAATTTATTATTTATTTATTCTACCCCTGACTTGTACATACAGATGCAGACATTCGGAATGCTCGAGGCATAATGCGCCACACCGCTTTTTACTGCATGGTAACATGTAACACCTTTTTATTTTTTTAAATAATCTGACTGCACTACTTTGTAAAACTGCCAGGTGGCACAGTGAATGCTTAACATGGTCTACAATGTACAGTTAATCTTATTTTAACAATACAAATGAAATGTGGATTAACCCATTAGTGCTTATCTGAGCTAATTATACTGTACAGTAACACAACAGAATTTTTTAATTAGGGAAATTAACAAATATTAGTATTTGTGTATAAATTAGAAAACATTTTTATGTTTTGATAATAAAATATATTAAAATATATATATTATAATAGTGTCAAAACATATCATATCTAAAAGCATTTTAAAAAGAAGAATTTATAGTGGGGATAGAATGACTTACCTATTATATACAGTACCGCTTGTGCTGCAGCTGATACTGTACAAATCTGCACTATATAAATGTTTTTTCTTTAGGGAAACTACACGTTTGCCACAATAACACTGCAATAATTATGACAAAATTTTGATTGATAAGAGGATGTTTTTAGTGTTTATCACAGTAATTCAGTTGTTTAGTCATATTGTTTCTTTTCGAAATATGTCCCTTTGGTTTGACTTCCTCTGTAAGCAATTATTTATTTGGTAGTTTTAATTATTTGTCATTTTTATATACTTATACTTCTTTGTAGTGTAATGGAAAAAGCAGCATGTGGATTTAGTTCATTCAAGCAGAATGACAGATTGGTGGTTCAGTGGTAGAATTCTCGGTCTGCCATTTGGAAAATTTACAGTTCAATTCCACTCAATGTGCAAGTTCTACTTCTAACAAATATACTGCCTTTTTTCATTTGGAGCCTGATATGACAAAATTCATGCGGATTAGACTATACCAAACTATATGCTTGACATACAGTTATTCATTGAAATTGTTGTTATTTTGTGTTTGTATGCAAAATACTTTGGAAAGTAACCGTTTGCCACACAAAGGTTTATGCTACTTACAAATATGTGCTTGATGAAGCCTATCCAATACGAGAGTAGTATCAAAAGTCCTACATACTGCAGTTTATGAAGTTCTAATTAGGAGACAAAATCCTGATTGGGAGAAAAAAGTCCTACATGTGATTTAACATGATGTAAGACAAATTCTGCCATGAATGAATACAAATGTGAATTCTATTATAAAACCACTAATATCAACACAGCATATGTATATTTTTTTCAACTGAAGACCGACCCTCTGAGTAATAGTGTACACTGAACCAACAACATAGGTGCATGACTCAGAATATTAGGTGAGAAACAATCACCATTATTCATCATTAAGTTAACAATATTAACAGTTACAACAGATAAAAACTTTGAAGCAAATCTGAAATCTTTTAAAACAGAAGTTATTAATCCTACTGTATTTCACACCTGCTTGTGAGATTGTGGTGTGCACAGCAGGTGTTGTGTTTTGATTACTGACGGTGGAAACATTCAATGAGGACCAAAGTAACTTTTTGTAAAATGTTTGTAACTTTAGTAAAATTTAGTTATAACTTTGTATATACTGTTAGCTTTATATATGTTCCTGTGCATTTTTTAGGTGTGTGTGTGACATTCCTAAATTATTATATTATGAGCCCCATGAATTTGGTTTAAAACTAAAGTAATTTAAGAAAAATATATTAATGTGACAATGAATACTTCAAAAGTTATGAAGCTTAATTTTTGAGAAAAGTTATTTCAGAGTGAAACTTGACATAATTTGTTACAGTTATGTTATTTGTTGTTTGTTATGACATTTAATAAAAATAATTATTCCTTTGTCCTAATTAGGAGTTAAAATTTTAATTTTTTTCTTGTAACACCAGGACGTTTAGGCGTAGCCTAAAATACTTACATATTTTATACCCTTGCATAATCTAGCAAATATGCCTATCTCTGCAACACTGCACCCTTTTCAATGACTGCATAGCTAACGCCAAATTGTTTTATCGGTCTCTCCAGGGGGTAAACGATCTTCATTAGTTTTTTTATCTGATGTCACTAGAACCTACAGTAGTAGCCGCTATGACCTTGATAGATCATAAATATAAAGTGAATTTTTAACATACTGTGATAAAATTAATAAAAACATCAATATAGTATACATATTAATTCGGTTTTATTGTTAGAAATGAGTTTATTAATTTAAGATTTTAATCATAAAAAATATAGTAGTGGCTTTAAAAAACTTTGCATTTACAGATCCAGCCATTCAAAAAGAGCGAGGTACACTGTGTTAAAACGTGGTGGACGTGGTGCAGTATATTGAGGTACAGTTAGGTGAAATATGATAAAAGTATCCAGAAGCACCTTGTAAAACCATCAGGTTGAGCTAATAAAGTTGGACAAAAGTACACAACCTTCCAGCTTTATCATAAATGTTTTAATTATGCATAAATATTTTATGCATCAAAGTCATTAACTTGGTAACTTACATGGGTTCTGGTTTTAACGTGCTTGTTCTAACATTATTAATCTTATATTCTGTACTTCATAAAAGGTTATAACGTTTTATCCTTTTCTAAGAATACATAGTAAGAACACCACTTGCTTTTATTGTAAATAACATCAGTTGATAATTATTTTATTATGGAATCCTGTAACTAAGCAGCTAAAGTATCACAAGTGGATGGATTGGAAACATTTTGACATTTGTTTGAAAATATATCTAGTATACCTTCAATTGTGATTTTGTAGATGAGTACGCAGTGAATCTCTTCAAAGGCTGTTCTATGAAGCACTTAGGTGCACCAGAGACAGCTTGTGTTGCTCTTCTACAGAGCATAGAATTCATGTTTCTGTTAATGTGTTGTTCACGCTCTATAAACTATGAATTTGTGTTAAATCCATTTTAAGAAAACATTTACAAAGTACAAGTATGAAAATTACAGTTAATACAGGTCTAACAATACCTTTGTTAACCCTTAATTAATACTTTGTTCATTTTCAATAAACTATGAATCTCTGTTAGTTCATTATTATTAGAACATTTATAAACACTTAATATCACATTCTAAAGTGCTACCACAAAAGGTTTGATTTTGAAGTTGGAGTTCTTAGTACTTAAGGTGTGTGGTATTATACTAAATGAAATTACTTATTAACTATAAGTAAAATTAATATTATAACACCTATTATATTAATTCTTATAAGCTACAAGAGAAAAATACATAGTCTCTGGAAAGCTATCTTGTAGAAAGTAAAGAAAAATGAGAAGAAAATATTTTTGCATAATTAAATTAAATCGTTGTATTTTTGTATTAGGGTATATATGAAAATCATTAAATAATGGAGTTTACATGATATAACAGCTGCTATTTATTGTATATGTTTATAGGGGGATGATCATAATTTACAGTAAATTTGCATAGATGTGTTTCTGTGTCTTTTTCCATTTTTCATATTTATTACATGACATTGGAAAATTAATTACACGCTTTATTATGTTATAAATGCAGTTTTATGCAGTTCCCTCAGACAGGCAACTAATGAGTGAAAGACTTCCTTTTGATGTAATATTATGCTTTAGTCAATACAGTGGGTAAAGTCACCACCCCCTTTCAATATTGGTACCTTTTATTATATGACTCGATGAAAATAAAAACAAATTAAATTAGGCTTGTTCCATTTTTATTTACACACAGTAACCCATATTAGCCAAGTGAAAATAAAATTCTAAAACAATCTGAAAATTAATTAATATTACAACAGTAAAATACCTTATTAGATAAGTGAACACTCTCCATACAATTGCATTTGTAAACTTTCTCAGGTATAACCAATCACCTTACAGTTCACATAAGAAACGTATTGGCTCCCACCTGTGATCAACTGTGGTGATTTTGATTAGTTTAAAATAAAACCTGTTTCTAAAGGACTCCACTGCTTGGAAGTGCATTTCATAGCAAAGAAACCACTATAGGTGGAAAGGTGCTTTCAAAAGAACTTTGAGATAAAGTTGTGGAAAGGTACAAGTCAGGAGATGAGTATAAAAAGATTTCAAAGGCTTTAAGTATCCCAGCACAGTTAAGACCATCATTAAGAAGTGGAAGGTATATGGTAGCACCCAGACCATGCCTACATCAGGTCGTCCCTCCAAACTGGAAGGCTGAGCAAGAAGGAGATCAGAGAGGCTACCAAGAGGCCGATGGCAACCTTAAACGAGCTACAGGTCTTTATGGCAAAGATTTGGTCGTTGTGTGCATATGACAACAATATCACAAGCACTCCACAACCCTGGCCTGTATGGGAAGGTGGCAAGAAAAAGTCACTCTTTAAAAAAAGCCACATCAAGTCTCATTTATGTTTTGCTTAAAAGCACCCTTAAAGCTGCTGTGGTCAGAGGAGAACAAAATAGAACTTTTTGGACAGAATGCAAAACGGTTTCTTCTGGCGAAAACCCAATACATCTTACCATCCAAAGAACACCATTCCTACAGTAAAACACGGTGATGGCTGCATCCTGCTTTGTGTTCTCTTCAGCTGGAATAGGGGCATTTGTCAGGATAGAAGGGAAGATGGATGGTGCAAAATACTGGCAAATTCTTGAAGACAACCTGCAGCCCTAAGCCAGGAAATTGAAAATGGGAAGATGGTTCACCTTTCAACATAACAATGACCCAAAGCACACAGCCAAAGAAACTGTACAGTGGCTGTAGGACAGGAAGGTGAATGTCCTTGAGTGGCCTAGTCAGAGCCCCAATCTATATCCCATTGAAAAATCTTTGGAATGACTTGAAGAGGGTAGTCCATCAACGGTCACTACACAGTTTGACTGAGCTTGAACAATTCTTTAAGAAGGAATGGGCAAATATTCCTCCCTCTTGGTGTGAAAAGTTGGTAGAGATGTATCCAAACAGATTCAAGGCTATAATTCAACAAAAAGGTGCTTCCACCAAGTATTTACTCAGGGGTGTGTTCTCTTATCCAATACATTTATTCTACTTTTTAATTATTTTTTTTCAGAAGTGTTGCTTTCTTTTTTCACTTGGATGTTGGAAGGTACACTTTGTAAATAAAACTGGAAAAAGTCTGATTTTATTTGTCTTTTTTGGGGGGCTTTAGGGCAACAAAAGGTGAACATTTTGAAAGGTGGTGGTGACTTTCTATACCCACTGTACCAATCAACCCTATATTACTTAAGCTGGTGCAAGGGGAGCAATGGATCAGTTTTCAAGTGATTCCACAATCAGTTACCGGTATACCTGGGAAAGCTAATAATCTGACTAGAAGACTGAATTTGAAGAAAAGCTGCAGGAGAGGAGCCTAAAAGAATCCCAAAGCCAACAAGATAAATGAAAAGTACATCAGAGCCTGACAAGCTCTCTTAATACTTCAACTAAACTTGAGGGCCTGTTAGCAGCCAAGCAGAGCCTCATCAAAGTTCTTGCAGCACAACACACCACTGATACTATCTGCCTGCAGGAAACCCATATTGGAACAGAGGAGGCAAGCCAAGTCTCTATGAAAGGTTATGACCACTTATGCTATTACTCACATGCAAAACATAGCAGCACCACTAATTCCTGAACCAACATTTCTCAAGCAAACAATCTGGCAACAACCATATACAGTATCCTGACAGGTTGGTTGATTCAGCTTAGATAAAATCTATAAACCTCTTGGTACAATATAGGAACAGCAGGTGTCCCAGCTATCTAGGTGGGAGACTTTAAATGTCAAGATCCAAACTGGGGATAGTCAGCACCAGAAAGCGATGGTGAGGTTCTTGTAGGCTGGACATCAAGAAATGACCTGGCATTTGTTCATGGCTCCAAACAAGGGACATTCCATTCAGCCTGATGGAACAGAGACTATTCTCCTGACTCTCTAGACAATCGTTAATTGCTACTCATTATTTAGATGTTGTTGCTAATGGGCAAGATGACCTTGAATTTTTCATAACAAAAATAGTTGTAATTGGAATGTGTTTCAATGTTTAACAGTATTCCAAATATTTTGATTACTCAGAAAACATACACCTTCAAACTGGCTTCAATTTTAAAGATTTCAATATGAATATCAATATATATATATTTTGTATACATTATGGACAGTATTTTTTATCACAGCAGTCACACAAAGTTCAATTATTTTGTAAAAAACTAAATACAAAGTATAAAAAACAATTTCTGATTAACAAGAAAAATCTAATGTTTTTAAAAGTATTTAATACAAACATTTCTAGATGTTTATAAGTTTTCATTTCTTTAAGGTTTCTGTGCTATTTGTTTACATACGGTACTGTATAAAATGTATTATTATTATTATTATTATTATTATTATTATTATTAGTAGTAGTAGTAGTAGTAGTTGTTGTTTTTACAGACCCTCCAAAAATTAATTTGCAAAGTTAAAAACACTGTAATAATACTACTGATAGTGTGTCAATAACTATTACAGAACATTTGAAAGAAATCAAATTGGACAGGTAGTAGTGGAGCCAAAGAAAAAGTTAAGGCATTCACCATATTTAATCTACCACTAGAGGGAGATGTTGTATAATTGTTTTGTTTGATCACTAAAATACACATCTCTAAGGAAAAGGAGAGCATAATAAAAAAACAGTGGAAAGCTTCTATTATTTTATTATTGCTTTTGTGTTTCATGGCCATGGTGTATTTCTGGTATTAAGAAAAATATTTGGAAGTGAAGAGTGTTAATCATTAATTAAAATATATTGGGTTCGTGTTTTTTCTGCAGGAGGAAGGAATGATTTTTACTCAAGATTTTTCCCCTTCTTTTTATCTGAAAAGAAAAAAATAGGTGCACATACAGCAGGTTAGTAGTCAATTGTAATCAGATTTTTAATTATTTACCAAAATGTAAGCTTTTGTTGAACATACATGCAAAACATGTCATTTTTGTAGTCCCTCACATTCAGTAGCTTTAATATGCCATATCTAACAGCAGTAAAACACCAGTAGAGTTAGACTCACAAATTAATATAAAGGTGTAAATAAAAAGGAAACCTTTTTTGGTCTTGTAAATTCATTTTTCCTTTTTACACTTTAATATTTTACTGTTTTACGTACAGGTTTTCAGTATTCATAGTTTAAACTTCTGATTGTCAGATTCCTGTTACACAAATACTCTAAAGATCATAACCTACTGGCAATGCATAAAGTATCTTCTGTGTTGTCTGACAGAGTAGGGTGCATTTGTTCTGTGCACAGATCTCAATTGGCGCTAATTGAACCACCATTTATCATCTGCGGACAGAGCCTCTCTCTCTTCATGAATAGGTCACTGCTGAACTATTATTCTCTTAAAGGATAACATTGTTGATCCCATCAATACATTCTCTTGGATTTTATATCTCGTCATTATTGAAAAAAATATTTGCATGTGCTATGATTGAGCGTGAACACAACATTAGTACAGTGGATTTAAAGAAAAGCTGTCCAGCAGAGATCTCACTGCCATTGTTACACATATTGGGGCTTTCAGATACAAACTTAGATGCAAACCTTAGATATATAATGACTCTGGATGAATACACATGTAATTAAATTAATATTTCACTAATTTTTGTATGAAGAAAGTAACAGCCAATGTGTCTCAGACTAAGTAAAGACAAAGATCTGTGGTTCTGTATGTATTAATGAATATTAGCATTTAAAAGTCATACAGGTACCAGAAAGACAAAAAAATTAGGTCCTGAGGGTGTTGTTATGATTGTGCTTCAGGAAACAATATGTTATTCCTAAATCTTTAACAAAACTCTGTCAGCAGTCATTGAGGGATAATACGTAAATGTGGGAAACTTAGTGGCAGATGTTTCCCTCCTTGTTTCCACCCAATTCTATTCTGTTGGACAGGAGATGATAAAAAATCCCAAATACTGTATAGTATAAATATTATCAATGTCTCTTAAAATGCAGTTCTGGATAAGCATCTTCAACTGTAGATGCAAAACAACCCCAAAACATTTGTTATACAAGCTGAATCAATGACAACAGTGAGCTAAAAATGTTCTCAACATGAGCTTCAAGCAATATTGCACATCCATTTTCATTTCATATGACAATTCCCAATATTATTCAAACACTGTGGTAAATTGGAGTTGTATCTTTTTTTTTCTTATGGAGGATAATGATCATTTGCCTGCAATCATCAAGCTGCTTTCTGGTCTTAATCAAGATGATGCATAATACTACTTCATGTTTTCAATGTATTACTTTCTTTTAACACCAGGGAAACAGAAAACCTTCAGAGGTTTCAAAGGCTTCCATTATAAGGAATACTCAGAGCTGTGAATAAAGTGACCTTGTGACAATTACTGTAAAACATTTAAAGATTTTTCAAGACATTATCCAATTAGAAGTTCATTCTGTTATATTACATACACTCACACTAGGCCTGATTTTTGCAGAAACCAATTAACTTACTAGTATGTCTTTGGACAGTGGGAAAATATTGGAACACTTGAAGGAAAACCACGCAAACCTGGGGAGAACATACAAAACCTAAAGCAGATATCACCCCAGGTCATGAGTTGTAACACAAAAGAAACATCCAGCTCATGGCAAAGGTTTGCACCCTTTATAACGATTTTTTTTCAATTTCTTATTACAAATTGTAATATCTGCTTTAAAACCCAGAGTATGGGGTAGTGAAGGCCATGAAGGCCAAGTCTCACAGTACCTTACTGCCTATACAGGAGAGTTAACATTGACTGGAACCGTTATGCAGTCTTTGTTTGCAATACCATAAGGTAATGGGAGTAGCTTATTGTATATCTTGGAGGGATATGGATGCAAAACAGGAATTGAATTTGAAATAAGAGGTGGTAATGTATTGCGTGTACGAAATAGGAAACTGCTAGCCAAGCCCCGAGTGTGCACCCTCATGAGCTAGCTAGCTGACAGGAAAGTGTAAGTAAGAACATGTGTAACTTAAGATGGATAATAAGTGTCGTGTACTGTACTGTCTGCGGACGGTGACAGAGATCCCTCTGTCACATCAACCTTATGTTGTAGTGGTAGCTCTGCACCAGTGACTCATGGACTGCCATTTTGAAAATGAAAAAAAAAAACAAACAAAAGTGAAACTTAAAATTTCAGTTTAGTCCAAACTCTAAATGTGCATTATGTTTACCTTAATCCAGAATCAATGGTGGCTTCAGAGACTTGTTCCACAGTCCATAGAACAGGGTATTTTGGCGAAAGCTTTCCCATCTGACTTTGATTTGGTCAAAGAAGTTCTTATTGTCTGCCTCTAGTATTCGTCGCAGTTCATCCATAATCTGAGTGTTAAAAATCAAGAGATCTTTTAATACAATGAAACCTGCAAACACTTTCAAACACCAATTTGACTTAAAGTCTGGACAAGCAGGCAAAAAGTGCAGTATGGACTAATCAGAAGCTGGTGAATGCTCTGATCCCAGTGTACTTCTGTGCTCTTACACTTACTCGTGTGTCCTTGTGTGCGTGAGGGGAAACACTTGATATATCTATTTAGGGGACCTGTTTTGCTCAGTGGCAGAGTTGCTTTAATACTGGCCAAAAAGCTAGATTGTTCTGAAATGTTGTTCAATTACTCTGACAGAATGAGCAGACATCAATTATAAAGTCAATGTAAGAATTAGTAACACATGCTCCTGGTCTCTGAAGTAGGGATATGCTTCAACAATCTTCACAATCTTTTTTTTTTCTTCTTCTTTGAGTGAACGTGAGTGTATAAAAGCTCTCCTTGACTCAAACTTGAGATCCAAGAGATCAGCCAAGTCATCCTGGTTTGGTCTAGGTTTCTTCCACATCTCCTTAAGGGTTTTATAGTGCCTGGCTTGCACTTTCCAGGAGTCATGACCAGGCACTGGATAAACAACAGAAACATTCACACAAAAGCAGGGAGAACTTCCCAACTTACTTGTGCTGCTATCACTATCCTGCTCTGGGGTGGTTTCCTCTGAGGGATCATAGATCATAGCCGATGCACTTGAGTCACCACAGATTCTTGGTCACTTGGTTTAAACTCTAGATGACGGTTCCTTGGACGAACAGTCTCTGCCGATGGGCTCTTCGACTTCTGCGGTGTCTTGACATTCTGCAGTCTTTTGACTGGGAGGGTTGTTTCCTGTGGCATAAAATGAACATTAGGACTGATTAGTTCTAGATGTCAAAGACGTGTATATTCACAATTTTAAATAGAGCAACTTCATTTACAGTACCTGAGCAAAAAGTTCTGACATTACATACAATTGTATTGCACATATGTAAAGTCAATGTCAAGAGATGAACCAATTACCCAAACCTCAGCATTGATAGTAATCAATCAACCTTTTGGCCATAGCAGACAGCTTTTCACGAGTGGGATACTTTGACTCTCCCCTTTCCTGCATTTCATTAGCTCGAAGGATTGAAATCATGCTTGTCATGGTGTTTCTGACTAAGTGGCATCTGAGCTCTTTGGACATACTACACTCGTGTTCCCTGCCACAACGTTGCAGCTCAAAACAATATTTGCTGACTTGCTCCAGCTCTGTATCAGTATAAACAACATAGTCTGGACTGCTTATTTTTATTTTTTTCCGTGGAGTCTTATTTTGTGGTGTAGATGTCCAGGGCTGGCTTATCCATTTCCCTGCAGGCTTTACAGCAACTTCTGAAGTTGAGGACAGCTCCTGCACAAAAACAGCAAGAATGCCATGTCCAAGAATCATTTTGATATCGTTTTTACTAGTAATTTCTAAATATCTGAACAGTAAATAATGTTCAACAACCTGTGCAATCTGAATATGTGATATGAGCAGCATAAGAAATGTTGATTGAGTATTTGTCAGTGTCAATCCCTGATGAAACATGTACTTTTGCAAAACTGATTTTTCATTTATTTGGATTTTATGATTTCATAAAAATAAATAACTGTCTTATTACTTTAGCATAATAGATAGCATTGCACAGGACTAAACATTAAAATAATGTAATTTTAAAATCATTTTGAACCACAACAATTGTACAAAAAACTAAGTGTACAAACATTTTCACAGCATTATGCAAGCTTCAATATGATTCATGTCACCACAATATTATTTACAATTTTATAGAATTTATTAAATTGTTAGAACAATTTGGCTATCCAAGTGCATTTTCATTATTGCTACTCTTAAAGTATGCATTTTCAGATGAAGTTATCATTGACTTTGAGTTTTTTCCTCCCAATACACCTCATTCATTAATTCAGAAACAAATTATTACCTCTGACTCTGGATACACTGCTTCCAAAATGGACTTTCATCTCAGGAAGTTCTCTGGCCCTGGGAGAAGGTCCCTCAAATCTTCATAACAGCTCATCAGTAATATTTTCAGCTGTAATGTAAGAGAGCGGAGCATTTACCAAAAGCATGTTTCTAAAATCAGTGATATTGTGTTGCCCTGATCATTTTTTATTATTGTAAATTAAATTAATGTTAGTGCAACTAGTAAAGAAAGCTCTAATCAAAATTTCATTCGTAAGGAGCTCACACTGGTGAATCATCAATGATGTCAAAAGATATTCACTTGATTTACCTACCTTCTAAAATTGACACAGTCTAATCTAATTTCCCCATTTTACCAGGACAAAGCAATCTGGAGTGTAAAAGATGACCAATGTTTTCAAAACTAACTCAAAATAGTCACATTAACAAAAAACAGACCTGACAGAAAATTGTTGAATGCTGCAACTACTGTACATCACTAGCTAGCTATTGTGTCCTTTTCCCCCACCTGCACTACTGCTCATCAGCGCAACATGGCTGGAAGAACCCTGTTAGCTAGCTAGCTTTTAACCAATAAAACTGCCAAATACCAAAAAAACGTCTAATGTTAACATCAGTTGTTGTGTATCATAGTCCCACGGCCAGCAAATTTACCCGAGGCATGTTTTATCCTACCCCATTTGAATGGTAATGTTAGCTACTGTAACTTACTGACCAGTTAACAAAACGTGTTAGGTTGTAATGAATGAGATATATTTTATAAAGCCAATTAATTTTTTTTTACCCGGCATCTATCCCATGTAAATAACATTTAAACTACTGTGATAAATGACCTTAAGTTGTTCAGTCCTCTCAATTGCTGCCGAAGGTTAATTCTATGGTAGGCTAGCTAACAGGCTCCACCAAAACCTGCCTAAAATGTTATTTTAGTGGTTCGCGCTTGCAACGGAAAATGCAAACAAGCTAGGGGAAGGAAGTAAAAATTTCTACTCCACACAATTTGCGTTTGAAAACAAAACATAAAATGTCATATTGAATACTGATAATACTGTTAATACATATGTAATACATTTTCAACAGGGCTGATATTATTTTATGTTAGTGTTTTATATTATAATATAATAATAATAATGATAATAAGCATATTATGCAAGTGCAACTGTGTGATGTAATGGTATTGCCCGTTAACAATTTTCTCTAACTTCAGGTGCCAAATTACCTACATAGGATAATCATCTACACTTTCTGTTAGCCTGCCAGTCATCTACTGACATAATTGGTAAGACTTATGGGTTGGCCTTGTGTTATATGCCTAGTATTTGTGGCTTTGACTTTGAGAACACTTCTGGGACACATTAGTTGTGTACATGGTCGAAGCCCGAATTTTCACATTACCTGTAGGATAGATGGCTGTACCACAGATTATAGAGTTTACAACTCTTTTTTCTACCATCTAAAATGCAAACATAATTTTTTTTTGCCAGTGGTCACCCACCAAGACACTTTACCTTTCCATATGGGGATCCAACTAGGCTTGGGAAAGAAAATGACGACATCCCGATCTTTTTCAGCTATGTTAACGTTATCTTGGATGATGAGCAGGTGGCACCATCAGTGCAGGATGTACTGGACATACCCATGTCACTAGGGAGAGGCTCCTGTTGGTATTCTGACACAGAATGCTCCAGCATTCAGTTGTCATTAATATCTGTGAGAGATGTTACCTATATCGGGTATTACACAAAACAATTCTTATTCTCTTTTAATATACTGTATACTCCATGTAAATGCACTTTTTAAGGTCAACTATAAAACCCTTACTGAAAGATGTAACTTTTGCCCAAGAAGTAGATGGATAATGCATTTTCTTACACATACACTTGTCTTTTGCTTTCAGGGGAATGTCAATAATGTTGTGGCAGATGTGAAACAGTACTAAGCCTACCTTCTAGATTACCTAAGGGAACAGATCAAGAATGTTTTTGACACTCGTGCTGGAAGTAAGGAGGACCTACAAATGGCATCCCTAGCAGTATTTGATTATTTTAAAGACCCCTTCTTGAAAGTCTCATCTACACATCTACAGAGCAGTAGTATTCAGAAATGTTTTAACCCAATTGAGCCTAAGGAGGTATTCATATCATGTACTGCATGTAGGGTTAAGAGTGGCAACTCAAGAGCTCTTACAATTAATACTAGAATATTTTATGTGCCATTATTCAAGATCATTGAGGAGCTATTTTCTGATACCAGGATATTTACAATGATCAGCTCCATACCTAAGAGGTGTAAAGAGGGATTTTTGTATGACATTGTTGATGGCAGACTTAGATCCCACCCACTCTTCTCCATCAGACATTCTGCTTTGCAGTTGATTGTGTACACAGATGAAATTCAAATATGTAATCCTCTTGGATCATATGCAACTAAGAACAAACTGTTAATGGTTTATTACACTTCAGGAAATACAGATCCAAAGTAAACTGAATGTCAAAGCTGTCAGCAATTAGATTTCTAGCCATTGCAGCTGTCTCAGCATGGTGTGGATGTCATTTTAAATAGAATCCAAAAAGATTTAGATATCTTGTACCATGGTGTTAAAATCCAAACAGTGGTTGGTGAAATTATTATGTATAGGGGCAGTGGTTTCTCTTTGTGGGGACACATTGGCTCAACATGAATTTGCAGGTTTTAAGGAGGTTATGCAGGTTTTGCTCTTTGTAAATGTAGTCATTGTGAGTGTACATCAGATGATATGCAGACTAATTCTGATTTAAATTGTTTTAACAAAACAATAGAGCGCCATTTGGGACAGTGTCTTGATATAGAGAGAGCCAGCACAGATTTTGTCAAGAACAATCTAAAAACCACATATGGGATCAACAGAAGAAGCAGGTTAGTTGATTTTCCTGGCTTCAATCTTATTGAACAGACTCCATATGATATTATGCATATTATTCTGGAAGGGGTTGCCCCTATGGAAATCAAGTGTCTCATAAAACATCTAATTTTAGTGGGCAGATAGAATTGGAAGCATTTAATTCAGCAATGTACACTTTCCCTCACTTGTCTCTTGATTTAATAGACAGACCATGTCCCATCACTGTTTCTAAGTTAACCGCAAATTATAAGAAAGTAAAACAGTCTTCAGGGCAAATGCTTATCCCTTTGAAAATGCTACCATTTTTGCTGAATGATGTGAAAGAGAGTGTGTTTGTACAGTTCATTATTGAATTGAGATAACACAAATTCTGTTTGCACCAGTCCTCTCCCTTCAAACAATTAAAATGCTTAAAGTATTTGAAAACATTCAAACAACTTTTCCCAGAAAACAGTATTATACTCAAACAACATTATTTGTTACATCTTCCTTCACAAATTAAGTCTGTGGGTCACATAATTAAGCATATGTGTATGAGGTTTGAATCAAAACAGATTTTTTAAAAGCTGGGCTTCAAAATTGAATTTTAAAAACATTTGTAAAACATTAGTGCAGCACCATCAACGGTTTGAATACTCTCACAATGTAAATGGAAGGCAGCACCCATTTTTTTTCAAATTAGAAGGAACTGGGCCCAACATCAGAGGTAGTAAACTTAAAATACATTCTGTCAAAACTTCAAGACTACTTTGGTACTAGTGACATACAAACTGTGATATCACTCAAATAGCTTATTCTTAATGGAAACAAGTAAACATGTCATAAGTCATTGATTATCAGCAGTGTATAGACCAGCATCTACCAGTATTTGGACTGATCAAAGATATCTGGCTGGTAAACAATTCTTTCAATTGCTTTGATTGTCAATCCTATGACACTGTGGCTTTTAACAAAGATTTGCTTGCATATGAAGTAGGGCTGGGCGATATGGCCAAAAATATTATCACGATAAAAAATTTCATATCAGTCGATATCGATAATTATCACGATAAATGTCAAATCATTATTTCTTTCAAGTTTAAAGGCAGATCTTTTCTCCTGAGTGAAAGTTGAAGAAACCAGACAGTTAATTGGTAAATTAAACAACTCTTTATTTTAAGAACACAACAAACACTTGCAAAACAGCAGAAACATTAAACAAATTTGAGGTAGAGAGTATTCAAATCTTTTTTATGTCAAAATATGCATGAGTAAAATTTACAAAATAAATCTTAATAGAAAAATTAAATACTGCAGTGTGATAAAACACACATAGAAGATGGCTCAGACAGACTGCAAAGTTTAAAGTGCTTTAAAGGATCATATCAGAAGTAGTGACGAAGAATGGCACCATTTGCAGCTGCCGCTCTACCATCTCCCTACACTCTGCATACAGCCGAGGAAGTGCAGTCAGTGCAAAATCTTTCTGACCAGGTAGCTCGTATCTGGGGTCAAGGACTCTGATAAGCTTCTTGAATCCCTCATTTTCGACAGTGCTAATGGGAAGCATGTCTTTTGCAATGCAATATGCAACTGCATTTGTGATGTCTTTTCGTTTTTTTGTCGTAAGGCACGGTGCTCAAAAATGATGCTACTATGGTTTGCTGCTGTGTAGTCTCACTGAATACTGGCCTGGTGCTTATAGGTGGTCCCCTTCCACTAACAACACTAGTTCGTGACTGTAATTTTTTACTTTCTGCGTGTTCTAACGGGTGATGTTGTTTTAAATGGTGAAATAGGTACGTGGTGTTGCACAGTTTGCAGTGCACGCTGCTCTGTTTTATGTCTGATCGTAAAAAGCCAAAATATCTCCAAATTAACTAAGTTGAATGACCTTTTCTGTCGACGATGTCATCATCCTTCGAGCTGGTCGTTGGCAGCACTACATTTGCTTCAGTGTCGCTCATTTCTCCACTCTAACTACAATCCTGTCAGCCACCACCGTGTGGGTAAACAACACCACGTTAGCTGCCCGGTCTGCAACACGCACGCGCACTCGCGCAGTATTTTCATGCGCAAAGCATAAACATATGTATCGAACATTTATCGAACTTTTGTTAAATTATATTGAGGAAAATTATATCGCGATAATTATTGTTATCGAATTATCGCCCAGCATTAATATGAAGTAGACATTCCTACTCTTGCACAACACACAGAGGTGGTTGATGCTGTGAAGCTAATTGATTTTACAGCTTACCACGCACCTACTTTCAAAGATAACCAGTATGTTCCAATTAAGTACAATCTTAGGGACATTATAGAATTGACCTGTTAAGCTGGTGATACTTCAAAGTCTGTTAGTAAGAGCTGTTAATGTTTGCATGTGTACTGTGGCATGGATTGTATGAAAATAATGTGGTGTTACTTGTACATTTGTAGCATTGCACAAACCTTGTAGCAGGGATTCAGACATTTTTGTATGCTTTTTGCCATTTTGTTTTATGCTTTTTTATGTCAAATGCATAGACTGTGATTGAGATTGTGTTTTGTTCATTCTGTGATGTACAAATTGTATGATAATGTAATAATGTCAGGTTCAAAGAGGTACTGCCTGAGCACCGGCAGAGTGTTTCTAGTTCTTCATCAGCGAGTGAAGCTAATTGATTTTACGACTTTGTGTAGTCTTCTGTAAAGGCAATCGTTTTCTGGTATACAAGAGGATCGTGTATGCAAGAGGGAAATAATCTTTTGTAGCCGGCTTGCAAATACCCTGGTTCTAAGGTTGAACACCATCCGCGAACTCGTAGGGATCTTTAAGCACAGACCTGATTAGCGTCAGGTGTGGTGGCTGCACATTCCCACGTGTCACGGAATAGGGAGTGCAGTTGGAGGTGTGCACCACTGTCACAATATCTAATGTAAATGAGATGTAAGCCATTTGAAGCCTTACTGTTTTCTGTCTGAATTGTGACTTTCAATGTAAGTTTGGGACAATAAATGCATACTAATCACAAGACTAAAGTTGGAGATTAGATCAGATTAGAAAGAGTAAACACTTCACCTTTGCTGAGGTGTGGGGGATCCCTTGAGCAGGAACAATTGTAAAGTTTACCTTAGTATACAGTACCTAGGTAAGTTGTGGATTAATGATTGGCAAGGAGCAGCACAGACACACAATATAAGATCACATGAGGAGAAGGGAGGAAGAAAAAAGAAGAGGAAACAAGAAGAGGAGAAGCAGGAAGAAGAGAGAGAAGTCTGGAGGGGTTGGGACTTGAAACTTGTGCCAGGCAAAAACCCCATACTTCATGATTATCCAAACAAAACCTGACTGGAGCTAAGCATTTTAACCTTGTTAGAGAGTCCATGCTTTTCTGTGTTTTTAAGGAACTTGGGTTTCCTGGGTAAAAAATAACTGAGTTAGAAACATCTTTCCTGCTTAGGGTGACTTTTTAAGGATAAGGATATAGGCTCCCATTTATTTTGTGGCATATGGGGTGCAGAGACAGAGATTTAGGGGTGGTGCTGTGGCTCTGTGGCTAAGGATCTGCAGCTGGGGCTGGAAGGCTGTACGTAACCCGTCGGTACATAACCCGTGGCTGGCAGAGGAATCGTACTCTGCTGGGCCCCTGAGCAAAGCCCTTAGCCCCAACTGCTCTAGGGGTGCTGTATAAACCTGACCCTGCACTCTGACCTCAAGCTTCTTTCCCTGTCTGTCATGGAGAGCAAGTTGGGGTATGTGAAAAGACAAATTCCTAGTACAATAAATTGTATATGGCCAACAAAGTAATCTTATCTTTTCTTAACTGTAGGTTGCATTGTATTTAGTTAGAAGGCAGCTAATCTCTTGTGTGGCCTCTATAGGCATACTGTATTAAGAGTTTAATGCTTAGTAGCGGTCTGGGGTTTTCTGGGTGACCAGAATGTTGGGCCTCTGTACATAAAGTAAAGTACATAAAGTAACTTGTGTGTTGTATGTTGTGTGTAGTGTAGTTTGAGTCTTGTCATTGTAATAAATATTTGTTTAACCAAGTCTGCCTGGATTGTTACTCCTCTCAAAAAAGCTGTGCCAGAGAACAAAGAATTAATGTGCCTCCGATTATAACAACTTCTAGGGTATATTGCAATAAATCACTTACAAGTTGGGCGTTATGAATAATTATTTTACTTATTGACTAAACCTCTTGGCCAATTCCTGATTTTCACCAGTTTCGTAACCCCCCCTTTGTAACTATATAAAGTAAATAAAAGCACCCAATTAAGTATAATTTACAGAGTTTATAAAAAGTACATAAACAGGATATCTCAAATAGTCATTTACAGTACTTTATGTTGATAAGTACAGAACAACAATAAATAGATCAGGGATTTTTACTCATTCTGGTTTAATAAGATTTTTTTTTTTCTTCATTTGAAGTTTTCATCTAAAAAACTATAATAAAGTGCAGTAGTAAATGAAGACTTGAAAGTTCTGTTAACTTAAAGTGACTCGAGAGTAAGATGAAATTGGGAAAGACTGAATCAGAGAACAAGGTATATTCACAGGAAATCAAACAGGGAAATTTTAAGAGGAAAATTCTTAAATACTAAAGCCAACAAGTGACTGAGAAGGAATTTACATGAACACAATATGGGCAGTGTTTGATGGGGAGTACACTTGCTTGTGAAAAAGATTATGATCAGACCAAAATGAAGAAAAAAAACATAGATGAAGTAAGCAGAAGCACAAAATATTGGTTTTAAACACCAATTCTATTAAAAAAAGAAAATAACTGAAGATTAATTTATTATTAAAAAATAATAAAATCACCATTAAATTGCCTTAATGCAATCTTGTTTGTTGTAGATTTTGTGTATGGCAATCCTTAACAATGATTGGAGCTTCCAGTACAAATGAAGGATAATATGGCAAAAAGAGCTCACTCTGGATGTGGCTGCACTGTAGTGGTGAGGTCCAACTATATCAAGTGGCTAAATGGTTCCACAGTTTATGAAACTATTGAAACACATAATGAAGTCTTTTTATGCAGTCAGGAAGTAGTGTCAAAATAATGTTCTAGGTACAAAGCATCATTCTGTAGGTTAGAGTTTTTAATGGATTGTGAGATATGTTTTTAATCATACCTGTCCAGCCCAGACATGTTTTGCAAAAGTTTTTTTTTAATTGACTGAGTGAGAGCAGAGATCAGCTGGAGAAATGGCAGAAGTGGTTCAGGCTCTGTAGAAGGTATTGTATCTGCTACCTGCAGACAGGGGAATAGGAAAAGGAGATTCTAATGCTGGAGTCGCTTTGGTGCTCCTGGGAGAAGTCCGGGTTCAGGTAGTCTGGTTCCTGGTCAGGATTTGTGTTTCTGGTTTTAGGCTGATGTGTTTCTAAGGATGGTCCTGGACTTGTACTGTACTACTCAGAAGTATCTCAATGTCATTGCACTGTCCCAGCAGCAGCTCGTGAATTATAAAGGGGTGTTTAATCAGGGATTTGATTGGATGATTGATGGGAAAAACAAGGAATGAATTGATAAATGACCTGAGTGTGTTCTGAGATTCCCAGACGAATGTGAGTAATTTAATCACTCATGTACATGTTACTGTGTCACATTCCCAGATCTGTGTCTTTCTATAATTTTGTCCCAGGTTTCTTTTAAAAGTTATTTTGTACTAATGGTTGTGTCTTTGCTTTGAAATGAAATAATTACAGAACGATAAGGTAGGAACTGTGGAATGTATCCCAAAATCATATGAATCACTACTATTTAAAACAGGTGGTGACCTGTTAATGTGGTGTGTGATTTTGAAGGTGATTGGCTATACCTAAGCTAATTTAGAATTGGTTTTACAGGGAAAGACTTATCCAGCCAAGCTATTTCATTATTAATTTTAGTTATTTTTTTAAAAAAAAAATTCTCAAATATTTTTCACTTGGAAGTTATTGGGGTAGGGCGTGTAGGTAAATGATAATAATAATTTTAATGCATTTTAATTCCAGGCTACCAGGCAACAGAGGTGACAATTATAAAAGGGAGAGTTCACTTTTTATAGACACTGTATGTATTCAGCACATTTTAGTTTTTATTTTTTCTTTGCTGTTTTTGCTATAATTTAACTTTTTTCTCTAATAAAAGTGTTTGGTTTGAACATTGAAATTTTGATTAATAATATTCACATGTATATACATCATTTGTAATTCAACAAAATGAGACATCATTGGAAGAGGGTTAATACTTCTGCAAGGTACTGTACATACAGTATGTATGTTAACATTCTCATCTGTAGAATATTGCTCTTGGCAGTCAAATTTTCTAAAACTATTTGTACAGGCATGCTCAAAGCTTTAAATCTGGAAATGTATGTATGAGTAAGACTTCCTGGCACAGAGCTATGTATGAGGCACAAAAAGTAAATTGAATCATTTTCAGCTGTAACATTACCTCAAAATCTTACATCTCCAGATATAGGAAGCTAACCTTGGACAGCCCTGAAATAGAGACCTCTAATGCAGTGCTCCCAATCCTGATCCCAGGTGGTACCACTTTTTAACAGCTGAAAACAAATTTGAACACATGCTTGGCCTGCCTAAATGCTCTCCCATTTTCCCGCATAGTTCATCTGATTGATCGGCTCATCAATCCCCCCGATTATATGGTGTCAGGGGTCGCTGGTAAATGACTCTCCTCCTAGCTGTAAAGTGCTTATGATCACTGGGATGAAAATAGCTACAGTATACATAATAATAATAAAAAATATTTTTGGATTTATTAATACACCTGTTTAGTTCCATAGTTCATAGTTTTGTCCTTTTCATTGTCTGAGTATGGGCCACACACATTTTTCCCAATACCAATCTGGATTCAATAGATTTGAAAATTCTAGCTGAACTTTGCCTGAAATTGTATGTTGACTATTAGAAACATATGTCTGTGTGTGTTAAAAACAGTTCCTATATGCATGTATAATAAAACGCTACTGTTTTTTTTTTACTTTCCAGTACAAGCTGGGGGGCTAGCATTGCAAGGACTTTGCTCACTGCCTTTGCACAAAATCCAGCCTCTCCAGATCTGAATGAGAGTGGCTCGAAAACGGTTGATCCGGAAAGCATACACCAGTGGGTTAACAGCAGAATTTACATGCGACATGAATATACCAATGTACATGGCCTCCTTGGGCACGTGACATTTTGGACAGAAGTAACTAACACAGTTCATTATATGGAGGGGCAGCCAACACAAGGCAAATAGGAAGACCACGAGGGCTAAGGATTTTGCCAGCTTCAGCTCCTTGTCATAGTATTTGCTGGAGTTGCTAGTGGCTTCCGCTCGCTTGTTCAGCTGTTTTCGAATCACGTAGAAGATTTCAGCATACAGTCCAATCATAATGGTCAAAGGTAGTACAACCCACCCAAAGAAGTTGAAGTATACCATGTAATCCATTCTCATGACAGCAGTGAACTGGCACACAATGTTCTCTGATGTTGAGTTTCTATCAGACTCCTGTAGCTTGTCCCTGTTATGCCATCCAAACATTGGCACTAGACCAGTTAATGTAGACACAAGCCAGCACATGCAGACAGCTACCCAGGCCCTCTGCTGAGTGACTATTATACTGTACCTGGGGAACAAAGTAAAAAGACAATTAAAATTAGAAGCAGTCAAAAAGGATTTTCAAGTCAAAGTTAAATACTGAACTAAAAGTTAGAACAAAAAAGATGAGAATTAAGAGGCCATGTTGCCCATATATAATTAAATGCTAGCCATTTATTGAAGGGAGCCTAGATATCATTTTCAACAATACAATTAATAGGTTTGTGTTTCACTGTTTATCTTTAAGAACGTATATTATTTGATTTTGTTAGTATCCTTAAGGAACTAAATACTATCAGTGTCAGGCATAGCTGCAAGGGCAGGAATTTTAACTCTTATTCATTCTTTGGATTGAATTCAAAGAGCACCAAAATAATATAATGAACAAAATAATACAGAATATTCTAAATGAGGTCTTAACAATTACTTTAACTTCTTTTGGTTTGAATTCTGTACATTTTACAATGCATCATAAGATTGCTTCACCCTTTCTATAACTTCACCATATTGTCTGGATGTGATCTTAGAGTTCTTAAAATCACTATTTTATTATAATATATTTTTCCAAGTTCAGTTCCACTCACTTTCTGTTCATAATGTAATATATTACATTACATTATTTATTAATGCATTCTTACTACCTGTATGTAATTGCAATTATTTACCCTAAATTTAAATGCGTAAAGAATAAACTAGAGATAAACTAGAATATTTAGAAAACACTAGCATTTCAAGAGGCAGTACATATGGATTTAGAAAGTGAAGATCCTGTTTCATCAACTTCCTAGAGTTTATCAACCAAGATATATTTTTCTTGGAAAGCATTTAATAAGGACCCTCATAAAAGGTTGATTTTGAAATTGAAAGCCATCAGAATCTAAGGTAATACATTATATGAATAAAGAGCAAATTAATAAGCAGGGACCTGTGAATCATCTTAATGGGCTCAACCTCTAATTGGGCAGTAGGAAGACGTGGTGTGCACAGGGATGCATTTTGGATCTGTTTCTAATTTAATATAACATGTAGCAAATGAAATTTAGTATTTCTCATTGCAATGTCACATTGATAGTATCATATTAATACTCAGATTAAACCAGCTTGCTAGAAATATTCATAAATCAAGGACAGGATGTACTGTAAAAGTAAAGCATAAAACATAATATATTTAAACTTCAAAGAAGCTTTTGATAGCAAGTAGATTCTTAAATTAAACACCACAGGATTCCAAGGTAATGTATGCACATGAATCAGCAGCTGGGTAACAAACAGAAAACAGCTCTTCATGTTAAAGGGCATAAAAGAGTACTGGAATGATCTCTTTTTGGCCTGTAGCTCTTTCTATAGCAATAAAGTATGTTCTGATATATTTAAAAAAATAGTTAAATATGCAGTTGATAGAAAAACAGAGGAAAAAATAAAGGGAAATACAAAGATACTTAGAAAGTATCATAGCAGAAATACGGCAAAATAATTCTAACGTTATGAGAGGTAAATTAATTTTTAATTATTTTGTTTAGGATTGCTTAGCTATTGATCTACTAAAGAAGCAGAATGGACTCATCTTATTTGCAACCTGTATAATTCATGACACAGATACCAGGTCAAGAACATAAAAATATAAGAACATAAGAAAGATTACAAACAAGACAAGGCTATTCAGCTCATATAGCAAGTTTGGTATTTAGTACTGAATTGGCTCTTTCTTGAAATAAGTGCTGTATTAGCTTTAACAACATAAAAGTAAAAAGGCTGTTTCATATTTCCAGCAGCATTTGAGTAATGAAATATCCCCTGTTTTTGGTTTTAAATGCAATTCTACAGTTTCCACTTGTATCCTCTTGTTTCCACTTGTTTTACTGTTCATTTCAATATGTTTGCCGAGTTAGCTTTGTGAATGCCTTTGAGGATTTTGAATACTTATATTAAGCCCCTTCTTAATCTTTTCTGTTCAACACCAAGAATTCAGTTCCTGTTAGTATCTGAGTACTCTTCTCCGGAACTCCATTTCTGTGAGCCTCTGAAGCTGATTATGTACTGTGTGTGTGATTTTGTACTGTATATAGCAGGGTGACATCACATTTTACAAATATTAGAAGGACACAGAGGAAGATTGATTCTGGTAGTTATACTTATATAAGTTTAATTCAATATTTAATTTAAAGAATTATGTTTTATTTTAGATTTAAACTTCTATTTATACAGTATATGGATAAAATTAATACAAAATCACTGTACATTTCTGCAGTTATGCTGTTATGCATATGGTATAATTACAGTGATAAATGTTATGGTGTAAGAATACATTATACTGTATACAAGTAAATGTAAAGCTTCATCACAGCCCAGATTATTGCAAGGTTCTTCTATTGATAGCTGCAGAAGTGATCAATTTCGTTTTAACAGTATATATTGAATAGCAATCACTTGATTAAAATAGTATTGAAATAATAACCAGGACAGATTGTCCGAGTTTTGGTCCTGAAGTACAGTACACCTATGTTTTGTAGTTTTCATCGCAACTGAGTACTTAATCAATGAAGCTTATCACCACCAAAAAATGACCCAATTGATTGATTTTTGTTTTATTCTGTGCTTCCGGGACAAAGTTTCCCAAATGACTTTTGTTATGTATGGAAGCATTATTCTGCCAACAAGAAAATAAAATCAAGTGTTATCCTGTAATTACGAGAATATTATCTTGTAGTTATGAAATAGCAATGATCATTTTTAGTGTATGAACAACCTATTGCATTGTGCAAGTTGAAACTCTGGTTTAGTGTTTGTGACAGAGCTGCCAAACTGTAAAATAATGAAATGTTACAATTTGTACTTAATGTAAACATAATCATAACCAAAAGGACACTCACATGTATCCTTATACAAAAACAAGTGTGCCGTGCAAATAATTTTAATAATTCCTCTGTTTAAAACTGAATGTTAACTAATGATAATTCTAGATAATTATTGTATGACGATTGTGCTACCTCATGATAATCTAATAAAGTACATGAGAGTGTACTCATAATTACAAGATAAATATTTTTTCTTTGATGGTAGCAATGCACTTCCATAATTATACTGTATATGCCTTATGCAAAAAAGGATGTGTTTCAAATTAGTTGACAGCTTTTAAATTTTATCAGTTGATGATATGCAAGTGAACATCAGAATGACACAGTCAAATAGTCTTATAATAAACATTCTTAGTGCTGTGTTGATAAAATTCAACCAATTGAAACAATAAACACAGGACAGTGGGTCTTAGTCTTAGTCCTTGAATAACCCTGCGTCTGGTGATTTTTGTTCCCATATGACCCTTCATCACCAGTGCTATTTTGAACTTACTCTATATGCTTGCTGCTTTAGACGTTCTTCTGCACTAAGACCTTGGTTTAAAAAATGCTTGAATTCATGTGCATTATATTTAATAAACTCTATATGCAGTGCTTTAAGCAGTTAATTCTTAAAATGCTTATTAAGAATGTGTCCCTTTATTTCTGACTAAAAACCTCTTAAAAGGAGACCAATGGATGAATATACAGAGGTGGAAATTACATTGTATCAGACCCTCCCTCAGTGAGTCAGTGTTGTGCCTTCTGCTTTAATAATGTTGTTTATGTTTTAGCTCACACAATTAAATATGGACATCTCACACAAGTTTCATGCTAATTTCTAAACTGATTCTACTATTTAGGTACTGAAAAGGTTTTAAAACTACAATCCAACCATTACATTTTAGGTCCTATTGAGCCAAATTATCATAGTTCAGTTGGTATGAAAACCAGAAGACACAAGGGTACTCCAGGGCCAGGACCGGGAAACACTGGTCTTTAATCGTATTACTTTATTACAGATTCAATCTGTAATAAATTGTAAGAGATTAAGCATTGTAGATTGTGCTAAAACGTTAGAATTATGAGAAGCCAGCGAATTTCAAACATAAACTACATTCTAGATGCTATGTTATGTTATATATCATCAATGATCTGCACATTTGGTAAATAATACCATTTCAGTATTTATTTTCACTGTAGTTCACTGATTTAACTTAGGAAGAACAGCAATCTTTATACTGATCTGTATAGATATGCCTATGCATTTTAGTGTAGATGTACTGAGGACTGAAAATAGGAGATGTGTTCTCAGGAAAAGAAGTATATGTGTTTGGAACTGACTAATTATGTTAAATATGTTATGGAGGTAAATTCACAGAGATCCTCTGAAAACAACAAATACATATTTTAAATGTTTTAAGCATATTTTTGATGATATTCAATTTTTAAAAGAAACAATATATGAAAACATTTAAGTTTGACTTCTGATTTTATGAAGACATTTCTAAAAGCATTAACAGATTTTCATCTTTAACATCAAAAATAGTGTTTGCCATGTCAGGAAGTGTGAGTCAAAAGCAGATTCACTAAAGCAATTACAGAAATGTATTAAACTTCATAAATCAATTTTCCATTACCACTTAATCCAATACAGATTTACAATGTAATGTACTATACATATATTTGAGATTTTGTGAAAAAGTTTGGTTTTACATTTCTTGAAATGAATAGGCTTTTACTGTCCCAATGTCTTTCAATTAGCTAACACAAAGAATATAACAGGCATGAAGATGGTTGTGCCAAAAATGCAACATAAACCACTTTTTCTAAGTGACTTCTGAAAGGAGACAGGAGCATTTTAATTTTCTTAAGAGCTTTTGCTGTCAAGTGCATTGATTTACTTTAAACTAGGAAGAAATATGTGGTTTGCTAGCTGCAAGACAAATGGAAGAGATGGGCTTAGTAATTATACCATACCAGTAGTATTTACAGAACTATGTGTCTACATATTTTAACCTACTTTATTATATTATTCTTATTATTATCATCATCATTTAGTTGTAAAATAACTGGAATTTCTTTTTTGTTCATATATTTTCTAATATTTTTCTGTTAATTTTACATAATCATAAGTTGAAGAGTAATCATCTGTCTTTTTCCTTGCTAGGTAAAGAAGAGGAACACTATTAATCAAATGTTTCTCCAGAACATCATATGTTGCACAAAATGCTAACCAGAATAAAACACTTTTAATGAAACATCTTTATAGAATTAATATATCTCTTGCCAAAGAAAACCAGTTGACAAATAAAGTGAATAACTAAATATTTATAACCATGGAAAATAAATAGTGAGGTCAGCTGCACAGACATTTAGTTGTTGAGATCATCTTACCTTGTTGGAATTTTAACTCTCAAATATCTGTCAAAGGCTATAGCCAGGAGAGAAAGAATAGAGCTCTGGGTGATGATAAGCAACAAGCAGGCTAAAAACAAGCAGGTGTAGAACTGCGTTTTCATCCCCAGGCTTATAATGATGGCCAAAGGGATTACCAGGGCACCTACAGCAATATCAGCCAATGCTAGCGACACAATGAAGCAAAAAGTTGTGTCCCTCAGAGCCCGGTTTATTCTCACCACAATGACCACTAAAACATTACCCAGCACTGATGCCAATGCAATCGCCATCTCGATGGAAATGTATAAAACATCCACATGTTCCCTTATAGTGATTCCTGGCATGGTAGAAAGTCGACAGATTTTAACCACCACCTAAATCACCTCTAAAATCTCCCAGTCGTTTTCCTCTCCCACACTTAAGAAATGCAGTTTCCTTTACTTCATATTTTTTCTTACTCCTGCAGTTGAAACCATTCAATTTCTCAAGTTGCACCCTTGTATGAATGTATTGCCTTTGATTCAGTACTGCTGAAGTCTCTAAATTCCCACTCAATGAAATGCTTGGATTATCTCTGAACATTGATGCGTTGATATGAGAGAGAATTTTTAATCCACTTCTGTCTGTCGCATCCTCGTGTGGAGTGTGGAGTTAGCTTATATAAGTTGGTTGCTTGCTCTCGCTCTCAGTTAGCTCCCAGTGAAGAAAAAAAAGTCTCCTATTTGAATAGGAGGAGCATACAGCTTACTGCAAATATCCAAAGAGCAATACATCTAGCTGTTTCTTAGGTTCAGAAAATGTTAAAACTTAAACAGGCTGTGCTGCTTTAATAAAGTAGCTGGAGCTGTTTATTGCTTAGCATGTGCATCCTTTGAGAGGAATGTCTGCTACATCAGACTGATGTGTACTGCTCAGAAATAAAATTGGCACAAAGATATCTTTTTTATGATGTAACATCATCAAATAGGTAGTTCATTTTCTGGCTTTCTAAAGCTGTAAATTTTGATTATGGAAGTGTGGTCTTCGATTTTTCATGGTCAAAAAAAGACATATTAGCAGATTTTGTTTGTTTTACTTGATTACACAAGCAGGGAATCTCTTAATAGAACTTGCTACTTGCAGGAAATCAATATTATTGTTGATAAGGCTTTTGCACATGATTAAACTTCAGGTTGAAATGCCTGATCTTAATTTATATTCAGATACTAAGTGAGTAATGACATGTCCAGGCTGTATGGCTGAGAATGGGTTCACATGAAGTTATCTTGTAAAATGTGCTTTATATTTAAATAACATTGTCAATTTAATAAGAATTACCTCTTTATTTTCTCTGGAATTCTACATCGAAAATCTTGGGATTTGTCCCTTTTGGAATATTTGAACTACCTATTTTTTTATTTCTTTAGCTCCAAGTTCAGCAACATCCGGCATCACATTCTCTCCACAACTCACATCATTCCCACACCTCCTCCCTGCTTTTCAGACTTTTCTAATTCCCTTCTCTCCAACTTCTCTCTTCTTGACTCTGCATCCCTCAGTAAACTAGTTTCACACATGAAATCCACCATCTCTATATTAGATACCATTTCCACCACTTTATTTCAGTCCTGTTTCACTTCTCTCTGCCCCATTGTGCTCGATATAATAAATTAATCCTTGAGCACTGGTTTTGTACCAATGGTCCTCAAAACTGCTGCCATTCCCCCATGCCAAAAAAGCCTAACATGGCTCTGGACAGTCCAAACAATTTTCGCCTCATCTCCAACCTACCCTTTCATGCAAAAATTCTAGAACATGCAATTGCATAACCACCTTATTTTAAATAACCTTTTCAAACCCCTCCAATCTGGCTTCAGTACACTTCACAGCACAGAAACTGCCCCGGTCAGTTACTAATGATCTTTTAATAGCTTTTGATTCTGGTTTTCTCTCTATCTTCGTTCTTCTTGATCTCAGTGCTGCTTTCAACACTGTTAACCATGACATCTTACTTTCTCATCTTGAGACAATGTTTGGAGTTCCTGACACTGCTCTCAAATGGTTCAAGTCTTACCTCACTTATCCCTGTCACTTTGTCTCTCTTATAGGTCTGAAAACGGTTAGTTAAGCCAGGTGTTCCTCAGGGTTTGATACTGGGTCCCCTACTTTTCAGCATTAACATGTTTCCACTTGGTCAGGTTTTAAGATCACATGGCCTCTACTATCATTTCTATGCTGATGATACTCAAATATACATCCATACCAAACTTGACACTGATGTGGCTGTCTCTATTCTAACTAATTGCATCTCTGACATAAAAATATGGATGACTCAAAGTTTCCTTCATCTTAACTGTGACAAGACTGAAGTCATGCTTATTAGCACCCTCTATCAACTTTGTAAAGCCAGTCCTGTAACCCTGTCTGTGGATGGTAGTGTACTTGAGCTTCAGTCTAAATTGAAAAACATTGTGGTGATATTTGATTCAGGCTTACCATTCGACCCACATGTGCAGCATATTGTTAAAATATCTTTCTTTGACCTCAGAAACATTGCTAGACTACGCCCTTTGTTATCACTAACTGTTGCTGAAAAGCTGACCAACACATTTGTCTGCTCCCGAATTGACTACTATAATGCACTACTCACTAGGGTATCTAAATCCACATTTAACAAACTCCAGTATGTCCAATACTCGGGACTCAGAATCCTGACCAGGTCTAGTGCAAGTGATCACATTACTCTTATCCTGGAGTCCTTGCAATGGTTTCCTGTCAAGTTTCGTGTTGACTTCAAAATCCTCATGCTCATCTATAAGGCTCTGCATGGCTTCGCACCTCAGTACCTGTATGATCTATTATCGCCCTACTCCCCATCTCGCAACCCTTGCTCCTCTAAGTGCAGTCTCCTAACTGTCCTCCAAGCCCTTCACTCTATGGGTGACAGGGCATTCTCCTGTTATGCCCCTATGCTCTGGAACTCTCTCCCCAAGGATATCAGAGACTCACCTTTATACTCCTTCAAATTCAGGCTCAAAACCTTCTTCTTTAGAAGAGCTTTTACTTAATGGAGTTTATATGACAAAAGTTCGGGAGGGATGACAACAACCACGCTCAATTGTTCCCAGCTGTCAGTAATCAGCAATCACTCCCTTCACCCTTCCTCCACCAAACGCTAAAATACCAACGCGATACCTCTCTCCTTCGCATGCGACTTTTCCATGTTCGAGTGAGTCTTTCGCTTTGCACAAGCCTGTGCTATTTCCTCTTGTATTTCGCCTTTGGACCTCTAAATTTTATGCTTCGGCAAAGAACCTTTTGCAGCACAGAGGATTCCCCTACACTCCTTGACAAGCCCGTTCCTCCTGCTTTTCATTCCAGCACCCTGTCACCTCCATCCCTTGCCTTCCTACCAGCAGCGCTCATCTCTGGCCAGCTCTCTCAAGATTCAACTCCTCGCTGAAGTTCAAATTCTTTTATCATCCCCAATTATCATCCCCACCTCACCTCGAATCCAGCTCTCCTTCCTCGGCAGTGAATTCTCCAAGTAGTCCCTGCCTCACACGTAAACGTCCCCACCGCAGTCGTGCATATCCGCTCCTCCTTTCCCTGGATCGTCTCCCACGATTACAGACCTCATGCTGTGATCCGAAGGCTTGCCACAGTCCATTTTAAAGATACGCTTCCAATTTTTACGGTTCCCTCTGCTGATGTCATCCGCACAGCAACGGCAGTCTGATCCAGCAAACTCGCCGTCAACGGTGCCCAAATCCAAGCCCACCCTGGGATAGCCATCCTCTTCGGGTCTGTCGTCAGAAGCATTCAAATCCAGGGAGAGGCTCTCCAGCTCATTGTCTCCTGCCTTGCTGCCGCCCTTGGCCTCCATCTTACACAGCTTCTCCAGGGAGCCCTGCTTGTCATTCTCGACAGCCACCACCATTCCCTTCTCCAGGGCGAACACTGGGAGAATGCCAACTGGGCCTGCACTCTATACCCAGCCTTCCCTCTAAACTCTAGTACCGCCGTGCCGCGTCTCTGCCGTCTCCGCCATCTCTGCCGTCCCCGCCGTCCCCGCAGGCCTCGCAGGCCCTTTTACACCCACTCCTTGGATCCAATACTGCTCTCACTTCACATAATATCCACACATGTAAATTCCATGAGCTACAGTACTACACCCAGAGTCTGGAACTATCCAAAAAATGCCTAGCTGCCCGGAGGGGGGGCATCCATTGGGCTGGGACCCCCAGAGGTTTATTTTCTCCCAATGGGAGTTTTTGTTTTCCTCTCCACAGTGCCCACATGGATCTGTCATTAGACCATGAATGCTCACTATCCAGTTCCAGAGTCCATAAGAGTCCCAGCAGTTAGTTCCTCACACTTAATTTATTGTCAGATAGCAAAGGTGTTACCTGCCATAAGGTCTACAAGCCTCCACATTTCCTTCGAGCCGGCCATTCCATCTGTCCAGGAAACCCTAATCAAAGTTATAAAAGCTATGAAAGGCCAAGTCACTACTGTCTACCTCCATCTCTCCTCCATATCACCATGCGAATCAAGTGCAGGAGTCTCCAATTTCCATTGCTGCTTTTGGGGGACTCAGTCGCAAACATGGGCCCATATCCATCCAGATAACACTGGCACCACTAACCCAATCGAATAATAGCAGCAGTTTACTTTCCCACATACAAAGAGCCTAAATGGCTTCTCATCATTTAGACCCCGTGTTCGTTTGAATTCCCTTCCATCAACACCTCAACACGAACCTATAATAAGCAGCTCACCTACGCCAACAGAAGCTGACTTCCCTACAGTAAACCTATACAAAACGCAGACAGGCACTCCAACCGCCCTACTGCCGCAACAATCCATGCGTCACAAACCACACCTTCTTCAGGTTCCTCCAAATTCTGAATTGGCTTGGTGTCCTGCTTGGTCCTTTAGAGGTTCTGGCCTCCTCATCCTATGGCCAGGAGGTTGGCCCTCAGCCAAGTGGGTTAAGCCAAATATCAGCTTCATAATAGTTCATTACACTTCGATCTTGGGCGTTGTCATTCCTAGTGAAACTGGTTTAATTCTTTACCCCTCTGCTCCTACTGTATTTAGTACAGATACAGCCATTCAAAATGCACGGTACAAACCCGTACCGCGGGCATCTACACGTGCGCCACCGCACCGTACCGCACTACGTGATTGGCTGGCCAGAATGACTGACAGGGGCACTAGTGGTGCATTGGTCAGTAGTAAAAACATTTAATCATTTAATCTCTTTACTGTGCACATTTTAATCCACTTAGTATTGAATATTTACAGATGCAGCCAATCAAGTGCGCGGTACAGACACCGCAGTACAGATACCGCAGGTAAGATGACACGCGATACCGCGGTGGGTGATTGGTTGACCGACAGGGGCACTCGTGGTCCGTTGGTCTGTCGTAGAAAGACTTACTGTACTGTAAACGTCTTTACTGTGCCCGTTGTAGATATTGAATTTTACCACTGAAGGGAAATCTTAGTAGCTGAGCATAAAAAGAATAGGAGCATACTGTAACGCGTGTGAAGGCCATAAACGATATTAATTTTGGAACGTAAACATACAGTATATGGCTGGTCTTGGTACTTTAAAGAAAAAAATACGCACCAAAATACGCATTTCTCCCTAAACATTGTAAGCTTCGAAGTCTTTAACTAACGTGATACCGGAGTCAACAAGCATACTTTTAGAATTTGATTAAAAGGGAATATAATATGGAATCGCGTATCTAAAGAATTTAATAACGGTATGATAATATCCGTGTACTGCGGCAGAGCTATGTAGGGCTGTTTCGCCTGCCTGTGATTCGAGCTGTCTTGTAGCCTACTGGTCTAGGTGCGTGACTACCAGCTGGCAGATTGTGTGTTCGAATCCAGCTGGTGCTGGACTTTTCATTTTTATTTATTTATTCTTTAATCGCGTAACATAAACATATTACCGTATGCAAACTGTACTGTATACAGTATGTATATGTATATTTAATGTCTTAACTGTGCCCGTTTAATTGAATTAAAAAAAAATATTTAACACGAACATTAAGCTGCTTACATCTTCCGCCTGAGAACAGTCACCCGTTGCTACCCAACGCAGAATGGTGATTGGCTGACACCATCTGACACCCCTCTGATTGGAGAAAAAAGACGTGCTGGTGTGCTATACCAGGAAGAGGATTTCTTTCAATTCTAAACGTGTATTTTAAAAGTTTAAGAAGTAAAAACCTTACAGCGTACACAGATTTCTAAACTGATCAGGATCGTTATCTTTGTCTCATGCATAATAATGTTCACCGCTCTGTCCAGCAAATTAATAATAAACTTTATTTTATATAGCTTTTTAAACGAATAAGTAATTAGATTGCTCATAAACCTAATCACTTGCTTTTTCTTTTTATTTAGGCTCAGATTTCAACTATAGATCGTATTATTAATAACCATAATCACAACCAACCAACAAAAACAACCATATAAACATAATACCAACCAAAAACATAGATAACAACCACAATACAAAATCAAATAATCAAACCATTTTACACTCAAAAAAGTGTAAGTCCTCCAATTATCATAATCCCGCCCCTTATGCAAAACCAAACCTTCCTCCCATCCCAGTTTATCCTGTTTATCATAAACAAAATCCACCTCAATTTTCAACATAAAGCATTACACAAAATCAATACCTCAACACTCCATACTCAACAACGATAATTCACAAACAGCCAGAACATGTAACTACACATTCCCAAACATTTCCATAGCCCCGCCCCTTATGCAAAACCAACATCCCTCCCCTGTTCTCTCTCTCCCCTGGCGGTTGTAATTGTTTTTATTTTCAAATAAATTTTAGCAAAGTCATGTATTTTAAAAATCTTAAGATTTTTCTATTTATGTCTTTATTTAGTGGTTTCATTAGTGACAAAGGCTAAACTTTCTTGGAAAAATGTCTTTTATGTAAACCATGTTTGCTATTAATTCATTCAGGGCTAAAATATGTTCATTGTCTTCTAATGAAAGAAGGGTTCCTTTCGCCGTAGTCGAGAGCCTAGCCTTTAACTTGTAAGTACTGTATTTACTGGGTTTTTGAGGGAGGGGGGGTGTCTTTCGCTGGAAATCTCGCCTCCTACTTTGAAAATACCCGTGAAACCGGTTCAATTCGTCACAGCCAGCACTCCTGCAGAGAGTTGGGTTGTACTTGCAGTGTATACAGTACACGCGTTATGCTCTTCGTTAATGTCTGTGAAGTTTTATTTAATCTCTGAGCCATACTGATTCTTCTGGAAGCACACCAGTATTCCACTTTCTCCCTAAACATTTTTAGGAAATCCTTTCACCTGGCATTTTCGTAGTTAGAAATTATGGAACGCTCTGTTAAAAGCAAGGGAGTTTTTATGTCCGTTGCAGTTCTTTTGCAACATGAATATAATTATATCGTTATTAATTTCTTGAGATACGCGATTCCATATTATATTCCCTTTTAATCAAATTCTAAAAGTATGCTTGTTGACTCCGGTATCACGTTAGTTAAAGACTTCGAAGCTTACAATGTTTAGGGAGAAATGGAATACTGGTGTGTATTTTTTTCTTTTCATGATAGGTGTCACATTTTAAATCATTTTCGTAGTTAGAAATTATGAAACGCCCTGTTAAAAGCAAGGAAGTTTTTATGCCCGTTGAAGTAAAACAAAATGCCTGACAAATACGGCTTGGACAGATTCCAAGTGCTTGTACAAATGTGCTAAAGAAATTATACTTTGAGTATACAGCTTGTCCAAAGTCATCCATTATTAATACTATTAGTAATATCTTCAGTAAAGGCTTTGATGCATAAATATTTCTGATAAAGGTAGGTTGTGTACTTCTGTCCAACTGAGCAATCTTGCTTTCATAATATATACCAACATTTTAATGACTGATGATTAACATGCTGTAATACACAGTTCAAAATTAAAGGCTCAAATGCTGTACATGAGAGGTTAAGCTCCCCCTGGCGGTTTTACAAGGCGACGCCGGATAGTTAGTCACGTGACACACGTGACACGCGTGATACTGCGTGATACTGTGACATGCCCACCGGGGTATGCCGCGAAATACCTCACCCATTTTGAATGGCTGCATCTGTATATGGAATTTTACCACTAAAGGGAAATTTTAGTAGCTGAGCATAAAAAGAATAGGAGCATAATGCATATGAAGGTCATAGACTATATTAATTTAGGAACATAAACATATTACTGTATGTAAACTGTACTGTATATGGCTGGTCTTTGTATTTTAACGAAAAAATACACACCAGTATTCCATTTCTCCCTAAACGTTTTAAGCATCAAAGTCTTACAGTACATGTGGTTATTTTGAAACATTTTTACGTGCTCCTCCTGACCATATTACTGTACGTTTATATACTTTGTGAAAAATTAATCGTTTTAACCTTTTTTGCATTGTAGCGGCAATGCTTGTTAAGACAGAATTAAGTGTTGCTGTGCTTTCCCAAATGAAGCCCCATCTCTCTCTTCATCTCTGTGGCTGCACCACAGAGAAGCTATTCATGCAGGCTGATTTAAAGATGTTTTCTTTTGATAAAGGACAGCTCACAAATGAGGATGCACTTAGCTAAGCCTGGCTATCATGATCAATGGTCATCCATTGGCGCCTATCTGTCTAGGGAGTGCCAGATGGACATCTGGACTGGATTCCTAAGTGTCAGGAGTAAGTGACTCATATCTCACCTTGATCAACCAATCAGGGACTGGTAGGGCCGAGTAACCCACGTGGGACTCTGATGCCCAGGAAACTTTCAGCCAATCAACGAGCTGAAGTTCCTCCAGGTAAAAACAGGCAACACAGAGAGCCTGTAGTGGACTTTTCTGAAAGGGAGAATCTCAAAGGACAATTCCAGGACAGGACGGCCCAGGAGCAGAAAGGCTCCCAAGGGCAGGACATTAATAATAATAATAATTAATAATTGCTTACACTTATATAGCGCTTTTCTGGACACTCCACTCAAAGCGCTTTACAGGTAATGGGGACTCCCCTCCACCACCACCAATGTGCAGCATCCACCTGGATGATGCGACGGCAGCCATAGTGCGCCAGAACGCTCACCACACATCAGCTATCAGTGGGGAGGAGAGCAGAGTAATGTAGCCAATTCATAGAGGGGGATTATTAGGAGGCCATGATTAGTAAGGGCCAATTGGAAATTTGGCCAGGATGCCGGGGTTACACCCCTACTCTTTTCGAGAAGCGCCCTGGGATTTTTAATGACCACAGAGAGTCAGGACCTCGGTTTTACGTCTCATCCGAAGGACGGCGCCTGTTTGCAGTATAGTGTCCCCGTCACTATACTGGGGCATTAGGACCCACATGGACCGCAGGGTGAGCGCCCCCCGCTGGCCCCACTAACACCTCTTCCAGCAGCAACCTTAGTTTTTCCCAGGAGGTCTCCCATCCAGGTACTGACCAGGCTCACACCTGCTTAGCTTCAGTGGGTTGCCAGTTGTGAGTTGCAGGGTGATATGGCTGTTTGGTTCTCACATTCTCACAGCACGCCTCCTGACCATCCTGAGACTCAGCCCGGACAACCACGGAACGGCCAGTGTGTCCGAGTGCCAGAACTTTCCTCTGTTCTAAGAGTCTAGAGCGGAGGTTGCCAGAGAGTAACCCGAGGATCCACCCGAGGTTAGCACCAGCAGCAAGCCTCATGAACAGGTTGGAACTGTGGACAGCTGAATCACTATTCAGAACTAGCTCTTCATCAGGAACGAACCGGTCCTCTTCCTGACTTGCTGGGACCCACAGTTATCTTTTCTCCTGTGCACAAACTGTGCTAGTTAAAGCCAACACTAACTAGCCAGTCAGTGAACATCAGCAGCGCACCGTCGCAAGCCGCACAGCACAGCCTGGCACGGAGCCAGAGAGCCCGCAGGAGATCTGAATCCCCAGAGATTGGATGAGTATTCAACTTCACTGCATTACAGCTCGAGAATTAAATTGTTATCCCAACCAGTTGATATCAATTTAATTCCTAAGAGTTATGTACTTGTTTTGAGTGTCTAATGTAGAAGTTGTAACCAAGTTCATTTACGAAACAGTAAATGAATGATATACTGAACGTATGTCCTCTTGATATATGTAACTCTTCGTAACTGATTGAATATATACCTTTTGTATTCTGATAACCATCTCGATAAGATCTATTATGTTTACATGCATATTTTATGTATTAATAAATGTATCCTCGTGTATTAGTACCTGTGTGTGTGCGTTGTTTGAGTTATATCGCATGGTTGGATTCTAAAGCCATCAAAAGAATCAATTTTGTGATTTACTACTACAATTAATAATTGTCCCTGTAAATGCCCAAACCCTACAGAACTGGTGCCTCGTGAGAGCACACTACAGCGAATACGCTCGTTATCGGATTAAACAAAAGCATACTTTTAGAATTGGATTAATAGGGAATATAATATGGATTCGCTTATCTAAATAAATTAATAACGGTATAACTATATTTCTATATTGATATATGTATTGCTGTTTCAGTACATGTCACATGACTTGTCTTGGTGGCGTGACAGTTAAAGTGACTGATTTATAAGCGTGAGATCGGGTGTTCAAATCCAGCAATCATTATGAGTTTTCTTTTAACAAATAAACATTTATTTGAAAAACGAAATTAGCACATATTATGGACACTACAGTATATTGACATTTTTTATATTTCTAAATATCACAACTGTATGTACTGTATGTACACAGCGGTACCGCAGGTTGTAGGGCGTAAATCCACATGAGCCCGAAAGCCCTTCATTAATATTGTGCATTCGCCTGGTGCTGCACGGTTTTCATCTCTCTCTGCGGGAGTGCTGGCTGTGCCAAATTAAACCAGTTTCACAGGTATTTTCAAAGCACCTTCCTCCACGGACACATGTTTTCTTAGAAAAACAGATTCACAACGTGAAGCTGTGTCAGTCTTCTGTGTAAAAAAAATCAGTTTGAACTCCTTGGGGGCTGTTTATAATAAGCTTCTGAGTAAAGAATAGGAATTTTATAGGAACTATAGGAATTATATACATGATACTGTCAGCAATATCATGTATATAGCTTTATGTACAGGCTGTGAAAAGTTTCAGAAGTAGAGGTCTTTAAAATTAGGCTGGGCAAACGATTATATTAATTCTTAAAAAATAAATAAAAAACGAGATATAATAATAATAATAATAATAATAATAATAATAATAATAACAATAATAATAATAACTTACACTGATATAGCGCTTGTCTGGACACTCCACTCAAAGCACTTTACAGGTAATGGGTGCTCCCCTCCACCACCACCAAATGTGCAGCATCCACCTGGATGTGCTGTGTTCCTACTGTGGTGCCTCCGGGGGAATATGTTTATGTAATAAGTACGAAAGTACTCACACCACACACTCTTCTTTTATTTTTGTGAAGTTTTCGCCTTTTCTTTCATTTGTCCATCTTCCAAACCAGTCCGCAATCCGTTTTCTCTATCCTTACTCAGTCCGTGTTCCAAAAGTCTGGAAAATCCCACAAATCCGCGCCGAGTCCAAATCACAAACCGTATGCTGTTATCCTTTATTTATTCCATAAATCCGTTGTCCTTAAATCTTTATCCACACCGACCAAACTCCACTATCTCTTCCAAAACGCATTCACCTACTGGTTTCTGCGCTGGTTCAATGTTTCCGGGACATATATATTTTGTTTCCTGATGAGACCCACCTGCGTCTCATTGTCTTTCAGACTGAGCCCTTTCCATCTGCGGGTCAGCTGGTTTCTCTTAGCCGCCATCATGGTCAGGTCTAAGTCAAGTCTAGTGAGCAGATCTTTCCTAAAATACCTGTCCTGGATGACCCTTCCTCTGGTCCTCTTACATACCTTCCCCCTGAGATCAGCCTGTCCTCGGGCTGTCTGGAAAAGAAACAATGCATTCGTGAGAGGGCATCGACATTACCTTGTTTTCTTCCCGGTCTATAAACCGTTTGGAACCGAAACCTCTGGAGACTAAGGCCCCATCGCGTAATCCGATCATTTTTGTCCATGTTCCTTAACAACCAGGCTAGTGGCGCATGGTCAGTATGCAAGATAAATCGTCTTCCCAATAAATAATATCTTAAATAATCCAGGGCCCATTTTATCGCAAGACATTCTTTTTCGATTGTGGAATAATGTTTCTCTGCAGGGCTTAATTTACGGCTAATATACAAAATGGGGTGCTCCAATCCTTCAACTTCTTGAGACAGTATGGCTCCAATCCCAGTGTCAGATGCATCAGTCTGTACCATGAATGTTTTGTTAAAATTAGGTACCTGTAAAACCAGTTGAGATGATAAAGTCCTTTTTAGTTCTTGAAAGGCCCTCTCTTCCCTATCTTTCCATTTTATTTTTTCAGGGCAACTCATCTTTGTTAGGTCGTGCAAAGGGGCGGCAATGGAGACAAATCCTGAAATGAACCGACGATAGTAACTTGCTGATCCCGAAAACGTTCTTATTTGCTTCTTTGTAGAAGGTTTAGGCCAGTTTCTAATTAACTGCACCTTCTGTTCTTGTGGCAAGATCATTCCCCCCCCCCCCCAATCGTACAACCGAGATAATTGGCTTCCTTGGTTGGATCCTTTGTTTGGATTAGCGGTTAATCCTGCTTCTCACAAAGCTCCCGTTACCGCTCCCAAGTGTAGTAGGTGTTATTCCCAAGTCGTGCTATGAATTACGACATCATCTAGGTAGGCAGCCGCAAAATCTCGATGAGGTCTGAGTATTCAGTCCATTAATCTCTGAAACGTAGCAGGAGCGCAGTGTAAACCAAACGGAAGGACCCGATACTGGTATAGCCCCTCCGGGGTGGCAAACGCGGTTTTGGCTTTAGCTTCTGCTAGGGGTACTTGTCAATATCCCTTCGTAAGGTCTAGCGTACTGATATATTGGGCGTTACCTAATCGCTCGATTAGCTCATCTATACGAGGCATAGGGTATGCGTAAAACAGCGAGATCTTTTAATCTTTTGAAATTATTACAGAACCTAATAGTTCCATCTGCCTTGGGTGTCAGTACTATGGTACTAGCACACTCATTATGGGATTCTTCTATTATTCCCATTCTTAACATTTTTTCTACCCCTTAATTAGTTTCCTTTTGGCTTCAGGTACTCGATAGGGGGCCAGCCTTACCCTTTTTCCTGGTTCTGTGATAATCTTATGTTGAACAAGGTGGGTTCGTCCAGGACTTTGGAAAAAAACATATTTGTTTTGCGACAGGAACTCTTGTAATTCTTGCTTCTGTGCCGGAGCCAGGTCCCCCACAGCGACGGCACCCGTTTCTTCTTCCAAAGGGTCAGGGGAGAAGTGGGTGAGCAGAACTTCTGCACCATGCCATCTCTTTAGTAAATTCACATGGTAGATTTGATGCTGTCGTCATTTGTCAGGTTGCTTAACTTTATAAGTGACCGGACCCATTTTTTCCCACCACCTCATAAGGCCCCTGCCAGGAGGCCAGGAATTTACATTCCGGGGTCAGAACCAATAGCAATACTTTGCCCCTGGCTGAAATTCTCGCACTATAGCTCCCCTATCATAAATCTGCTGTTGCTGCGCTTGGGCCTTCTGCAGATTTTCCTTCACAATGGGAACAACAATGTTTATTCTTTCCCTCATTTGTTCCACATGTTCAATGACAGTCTGTAATGGTGAAGGTTGATGCTCCCAGGACTCTTTGACCAGGTCTAATAATCCCCGTGGTCTCCAAGCGTATAATAACTTAAAAGGAGAGAACCCAGTCGAGGCCTGCGGTACTTCTCGGATAGCAAACATTAGATAAGGGAGCAATTGATCCCAATTTTTGCCGTCCTTTTGCATGGCCTTCCTCAGCATGCTTTTCAGGGTTTTATTAAAGCGCTCCACTAGTCCGTCTGTTTGCGGGTGATAAACAGAGGTTCTGATTTGATGAATACCCAAAAGGTTATTTAGGTCTTGCATGACCTTTGACATAAAAGGAGTACCTTGATCGGTTAAGATCTCCTTAGGGATTCCCAGTCTAGAGAAAATGTGCACTAGCTCTCTAGCTATGTTTTTGGCCGTGGCTGCCCTCAGAGGAATGGCTTCGGGGTACCTCGTGGCATAGTCCACTATTACCAGTATATACTGATGTCCCTTTGTAGTTTTAATCAGGGGTCCCACTAAGTCCATCCCAATCCGCTCAAAAGGAGTATCTATTATTGGGAGGGGAATCAGAGGGTTTTTATAATAAGGTTGTGGGGCAGTTTTCTGACATGCTGGGCATTCCCGAAAATATCTCTTGATGGCCTTGTATATTCCAGGCCAGAAAAATCAAGAAAGTAGTCTTTCAGCAGTTTTCTTCACGCCCAGGTGTCCTCCCAAGAGGTGGCTATGGGCCAAGTTGAGGAGTTTCGACTGGTAGGCTCGGGGAATGAGGAGTTGTTCCACTTCTTCTTGTCCCCTCTGCTGCACCTGATAGAGGAGATTTTCTTTTACCATAAAATAAGGGTAATTCAGGGTACTATTATTATTACACAACTCCCCCTTAATTTTTCTCACATGTCCCCATGCATGTCTTAAATTCCCATCTTCCTACTGGGCCATTCCGAACCTACCTCGATGTTCGGGTGGCTCCCAGTCCGGTAAATCTATATTTAAGAACTCATCTCTAAGTTCCGCGCCTTCTCCTGGTTGGTCCGCCTCTCCAGGGGAATCTGTGTTATTGTCCGAATCTCCTGGACAGGGGAGTGGATCTTGCCTAGCCAACTGGACAGTATTCAAAATTTGGAGAAAGTGGGGACAGTCACGTCCCATACCACAGGGTAAGGCAATTGTTCAACTACCCCTACAGTCGAACTATACATTCCCATTTCTGTAGTAATGGAAACTTTCACAGATGGATACACCTTAGTTTCCCCATGAATGCACATAATAGGTATCCCCTCCGCTTGCCTGACCTTGGTTCCTTCAGGTAGTGCTGTAGAGGTCACCAGGGTCACCATACTTCCAGAGTCTAACAGGGCCTCGACAGGCTTTTCCCCTATCTTGATTTTAGCAATGTGGGGAGCCTCACAGGATGGGACGCTTGCCCTGAGGTAGTTGCACTTGGCTTCCTCTCTGGTGTCCTCTTGCATAGGTTCACCCCAGTTGGGACAATTACTGGTCAAATGTCCCTGTTCATGACACTTAAAACATCAACGGTACTCATTCCATGGTCGGGGCCTTTGAACCGAACTTTCCTGAAAAGATGTCTTAAATTGTGGAGGACCTCGATGGTCCCTGTACTTTAGTGACTGAAACTTCATTCCACTCCCTGAACTCTCAGGTTTCCTCCTCTCCTCTTTTCGAAATTCCCCTCTCTCTTCCTTAATCAAGGCTTCCGTGGCATGATGTTGGTCCACTAACTCAACCACCTGGTCTAAGGTCTGGGGATCCCCATCACTCACTTTTCTTTTTAAGTGAACAGGCGGACACCTCACAAAGTGGTCCAATACTACTCTTTCTACCACTTACCCCGAGTTTAGTTCTTCTGGCTGAAGCCATTTCTTCGCCAGATGTACCAGGTCAAACATCTGAGATCTAGTGGGCTTGTCTATTTGATACTTCCAGCTATGGAACCTGACTGCTTGTATCGCCGTGGTTACACCTAATCTCGCCAAAATCTCCTTTTTTAGAGTTTCATAGTTCTCAGCATCCTCTTCTTTTAAATCATAATAAGCCTTTTGGGCTTCCCCAATTAAATAAGGCACTACTCTCCCTGCCCATTGCTCTCTGGGCCATGCATTCCTGGCAGCTGTTCTCTCAAAAGTGGTTAAATATGCTTCCAAATCATCGAGCTCTGTCATCTTTTGAAGCCAAATTTCTTCCATCTTACTGGGTTCTCTCCCTGTTTCTGAGGACCGTCTAATTTCTTCTTTTAATCTTTGCAATTCCTCTCTCACCAAATTCTGCTCTTCTATAATTCGTTGATTCGTCTCCATTTGAATTTTATTAGCCTCCTGCTGTGCCTGTATGGCTTCTTGTTGTCCCTTTAAAGCCTGGAACTGGGTTAGGGTGGCTTGGGACAATTGTTGTATCAATTGTTCCATTGTTCTTAGCGAGAGTTCACACCCAAACTGAGAGAGAGAGAAAGAAAACTTTTTATTTCCACAAGTCTTAGTCCCGATCAGCCGGTTTCCCTCAATTCCACCAATTGTGGTGCCTCTGGGGGAATAGGTTTATGTAATAAGTACGAAAGTACTCACACCACACACTCTTCTTTTATTTTCGTGAAGTTTTCGCCTTTTCTTTCGTTCGTCCGTCCGTCTTCCAAACCAGTCCGCAATCCGTTTTCTCTATCCTTATTCAGTCCGTGTTCCAAAAGTCCGTAAAATCCCACAAATCCGCGCCGAGTCCAAATCACGAACCGTATGCCGTTATCCTTTATTTATTCCGCAAATCCGTTGTCCTTAAATCTTTATCCACACCAACCAAACTCCACTATCTCCTCCAAAACGCATTCACCTACTGGCTTCCACGCCGGTTCACTGTTTCCGGGGCATATATATTTTGTTTCCTGATGAGACTCACCTGCATCTCGTTGTCTTTCAGACTGAGCCCTTTCCATCTGCGGGTCAGCTCGTTTCTCTTTGCGGCCATCTTGGTCAGGTCTAAGTCAAGTATAGTGAGCAGATCTTTCCTAAAATACCTGTCCTGGATGACCCTTCCTCTGGTCCCCTTACACTACTTAGACATTGCACAACTTTAAAAGCTATAAAAACAGGTTTCGATAGTGAATAACCACTTTTTATGTGCAAAAAACAGGTGATTTTTCTTCCTCGTGATCAGCTTAGAATCTCTGTCTAAGCTGTAAGGTTTTTACTTCTTAATTAAACATTTAAAATACACGAATTTCATAAAAACAACACATTTCGAATAGAAAAAAATCACATTCTGTTGTCTTCCTGGTATGTAGAACAGATCAGCAGGTCTTTTTTCCCCAATCAGAGGCTCTGAAAACAGTGTGCTGCCCACTGTGCTGTGTCAGAGGGGGAGGTAGCACTGGGAAGGAGGAAGCGCAGAGCTCAGTAATGTACAATGGCTGTAAAGCACCAATTTCGTTCATAACTTAGTGTTTACGATTATACAACGTGCATAATTTTCTTTGACCCTTAATTATCATTAAGCACAGGTTTCTTTTTTGATACCATCGTTAGACAAAGCAGGAACTTATTGTACTTTTTAAGACATGCAATACACCCTCGCTGCAAGTTTTTTTTTATACATAGCATTCAGAAATACAATCGAAAATAGTTTTGTGGTGTATGCATAGATGAAACTTTTCTAAAATGTATAACAAAATTTAAGATGATTAAAATCTGTAATCTGTCATCTTTCCACGTGTAATGTTATTAGAAAGTACAATAAGTTCCTGCTTTGTCTCTTTTTATTCTCATTGTGTTTATCTGGTGTATTTTTTATTCTTTATTTTTTATTGTTTATTTTAATTGTTGTTGTTGCTGTTGTCGTTCTGTAAAGCACTTTGAGAAGCCACCTTTAAAGGTGCTATTTAAAATGTTAAATTATCATAGAGATCCTGCTCTTCATTGAGAAAGCACCATTATTATAAAATATATATCTGTGTTTTTAATCCTTAACATATTTTTATCTTGTTTCTAATAAATCAAATAAAGGGACTTAAATTAAGTCTGTTTTTTAACTCTAGTCTTTTAATTTATTTCTTTCACATTGAAGATAAGAGACAGAAAACTGAGAAACACTTTCTAAGGTTCTTTGACAAAAAACATATAGAAATGACAAAAATGTGATATCCAGAATTTTGAAAAACAACCTACAGATAATATATGTTTGATTAACAGGTTCAGTATACATTTGGCAGTTACTTGTACTCCAAATAAATTTACACGGGCTGTTTAATCTGTATTCCGGTGTTTCCCAATTGGGTAATGTAATTTGTGTTGTACCACAGGCATCTTTATTAAGACCACTGTTTTTCATAATTTACATCTATGATATGCATTTTCAAAAATGTAATGTATACAAGTGCAAAAGGCAGGCAGCAAAATATAAACTATAAACAAAGGATGGAAAACACTGAACTTGAAGATGCTGTTTATAAAAAAATAATTACAGTATAATCATCAAAAAATAATAATTTATGTCTTCTGGACAATGTTTGGAAATATTAAATCAAAAGGCTGCTTACAGAAGTGAAGGCTATAAAGCACTTTAACAACTATAATTTAGGACATACATTACTGTTTGAATTTACCTGCATCTTTCGCCTAACTTGGAACTAAAGGGATACTTGTCTACTGTATATGGACTAAGGCCCTGCTGGAGTACAACTTAACAATCTAACATACAATGCTGATGTGCTGTTTCAGATGCCCTGTGACATGGCCCTTTTGATTAAACACAGCAGCATGAGGATGCTGTGGATGAAAAAGAATTCTCTGAGACAGCCACCTTGCATTTGCTCAGTCTATATTATTAAAACAGTGGAGATTGGATCTGGCAGCCAGTTTCAGGCACCTTAAGCACTTATTGAACATCTGTGTGAAGATGTCCTGTTATCCTTCCTACTGTGCCAGACGTACTATTTTAAGAAAAGATTGACTGCTAGATAGAGGAGATCCAATGCTTACCAGGTTTAGAAGACTAAGATTTAGACCTCTGATCTTTCAAGAGCTCTGTCCATGATTGGGCATGTGAATCCACTGACACCCAGCATCTGGCTGCCTAATGATCTATTGTTCTGTAGGATAGCCAGGGCTGCCCAATTAAAATCTTCAAGTACCAGCTGCAAGTAGTATAACAGTCATCCATCCAGGCCATGTGTAAAATAGAGGTACACTACTTTGTCTCAGGTTTTGCATTTGCTTCCTACCAGAAAACACCCCTTACATAATTTTACCCCCAAAAAAGGTCTATGAATATGAACACTCTATAATGCTAATAATGTGGCTCAGAGGGCCTGCACACATATAGTAAAAACACGAGATGACTTGAATACGTATCTGAAAGGAGTCTTTACAGCAGCAAAATATCATTTGGAGTATACAACCCAGGGCAGGCAGGAGGGAACAGTCTCCATTAATATTCTTTTTGAGCAAGCACCATCCTCTGCATACCCACCCTCAGTTGACAGCCGGAGCACTCTCTGCATGTCGCCACATCAGAAATCTCTTCTCCTAATTAGTCAGAATCCGAGCTGCACCGCGACAGTTTGGCTAGGAGCCAAAAGACGCCCGGACAACACCTATTGAACGCTGCAGCGATTGGACACAGCAGCTAGCTGGTTTTGGTGTCCGTGCCAGGAAATACAAATCCGTATCTGGATAAGTAAACACAATGTTCTACATTACATCTCGAGAATTTATTTGTTAACTCAACACAAGTTGATATCATTTCAATTCATACAGATGCAGCCATTCAAAATGGGTGAGGTATTTCGCGGCATACCGCGACACGCCCACCGGGGTATCACGCGGTATCACGTGTGTCACGTGACTAACTATCCGGCGTCGCCTTGTAAAACCGCCAGGGGGAGCTTAACCTCTCATGTACAGCATTCGAGCCTTTAATTTTGAACTGTGTATTACAGCATGTTAATCATCAGTCATTCAAATGTTGGTATATTTTATGAAAGCAAGATTGCTCAGTTGGACAAAAGTACACAACCTACCTTTATCAGAAATATTTATGCATCAAAGCCTTTACTGAAGATATTACTAATAGTATTAATAATGGATGACTTTGGACAAGCTGTATACTCAAAGTATAATTTCTTTAGCACATTTGTACAAGCACTTGGAATCTGTCCAAGCCATACTTTGTCAGGCATTTTGTTTTACTTCAACGGGCATAAAAACTTCCTTGCTTTTAACAGGACGTTTCATAATTTCTAACTACGAAAATGATTTAAAATGCGACACCTATCATGAAAAGAAAAAAATACACACCAGTATTCCATTTCTCCCTAAACATTGTAAGCTTCGAAGTCTTTAACTAACGTGATACCGGAGTCAAAAAGCATACTTTTAGAATTTGATTAAAAGGGAATATAATATGGAATCGCGTATCTCAAGAATTTAATAACGGTATGATTATATCCGTGTACTGCGCCAGGGCTGTGTAGGGCTGTTTCGCCTGCCTGCTTATGCGAGCTGTCTTGTAGCCTACTGGTCTAGGTGCGTGACTACCAACTGGCAGGTTGTGTGTTCGAATCCAGCTGGTGCTGGACCGTTCAGTTTTATTTATTTATTTTTAATCGCGTAACATAAACATATTACCGTATGCAAACTGTACTGTATACAATATGTATATGTATATTTAATGTCTTAACTGTGCCCGTTTAAGTATTGAATATTCATATCTAATTTTACCACTGAAGGGAAATCTTAACATAAACATACAGTATATGGCTGGTCTCGGTACTTTAAAGAAAAAAATACACACCAGTATTCCATTTCTCCCTAAACATTGTAAGCGTCGAATGAAACCACTAAATAAAGACATAAACATAGAAATCTTAAGATTTGTTTTATTTAATGTTGGTAGCAGGATGAACTGTCAGAGTGTATATTTTGTCGCAAAGTTGCTACAAGATGTTAACAGTGAAAAAGGTATTTAGAAATGAGTTATTTCAAGATGAAAAAGAAAACATACACGAAACATGGTTTCATTACGACCAGAATCGATCTTGAGATATTTTTAACTAGTATTTGAGAGGTATGTCTTAACACCGATACTACAGTGCTTAAGTACTGCTCACGTATATGTTTCTAGGTTTATATTATGCATTTCATACGGTCAAATTACTTTTGAGCAACTAATAAGAAGCGCGAAACGGTATGCGTTTTAGTTACATTTTGTGCTGGAACCCGTGGATTGATTAGAGATATCAAGTACATACAAGTCATTTTTTAAATGTTGTAGTTCGTCTTGAAAAAATGTTACGAGTACATCATCTATCAACAATTACACAGGTTCTGTTTCCATATTGCGGATTTTGGTTAGGTACAGTATTATCAAATCCAGTGGCGCTGTGTGTTACTTTAGTCCCAATCTGTGATTGAAACCTGTAAAACCGGTTTAATTCGTCACAGCCAGCACTCTTCAGGTGTGAGGGTCTTCTGCTCAGAATGAAACGCTAAAATGTTTGTGTATATTCTAATGGTAGTGGGGGCAGGGTGTGTGGGAACAGGTTTGTTCTTCACACCTGAAACATTTTCTCTGAAAGGATTTTCTTCGCAGTTTAACCGATCTTGTTACAGCATGTTACAGTTTACTATTATTAACCATATTAATTTTAAGTGCTTAATGTAAAATCTTGTAAAAATATATTTTCATTGTTCAAATATACGTTAATATACATTAAGTCTGACTATCATATAATAAGTTAAATACAAAACTAAAGAAAAAATAGGGTTAAATATAATTCAAAATATTTTGCTAACAATGTTAACTGTTTATGAATAATAAAATGTATTAACTAAGGAGTAGGATGGCACAGTTGTTAGTATGTTTTTTGTTTTGTTTCTTTTTCATAAATACAACATTAGTACCTGATGTCTCAGTGGCTTTCAAAATTAAATTATGCATGCAAACCTGTGAACTAGAAAGATAACTAAGATTTTAATACTAATTAAATGACCGCGGGCACTTTCCACCCCCTCTACATTCTCAGAGTAGAACAGACTAACCTTCTAATGAAAGACGGTCCACCCCCCACGGACAGGAAAAGTGCCCACAGGCACTTAAACTTAATATGGTCAGTAACAGTAAACAGTAACATGGTAAGAAGGAGCACATACAAACGTTTTCGAAATAACCACATGTAAGACTCTGATGCTTAAAATGTTTAGGGAGAAAGTGGAATACTGGTGTGTATTTTTTCTTTAAACTACCAATACCAGCCATATACAGTCTGTAACGTAGGGATTTCTATATGTCTTTATTTAGTGTTTACATTAGTGACAAAGGCTAAACTTCTAGCTTCAGTAACGTGTACATATCTCCCCTTTTTATAAAACGACTTGGTTGAAAACTGTTCCAGAGCCACTGTTGTTTCATCAGTGAAAAGTACATCATGAAATGCCTCTCCCTGTTCAATCCACTGGAAAAAAGAAAAGGAGCATAAAGCTTCTGATGGTCATAAACGATATTCATTTAGGAGCAGCATCAGAGGTATGTTTTTAACTGCACTGCATTGGAGAGAATACCATAGTGTGTTTTTTTTTTTACTCCCTGGCGGAAACTGGCTTCCAGAAGAATCAGTATGGCTCAGAGATTAAATAAAACTTCACAGACATTAACGAAGAGCATAACGCGTGTACTGTATACACTGCAAGTACAACCCAACTCTCTGCAGGAGTGCTGGCTGTGATGAATTGAACCGGTTTCACGGGTATTTTCAAAGTAGGAGGCGAGATTTCCAGCGAAAGACACCCCCCCCCCCCTCAAAAACCCAGTAAATACAGTACTTACTAGTTAAAGGCTAGGATCCCGACTACGGCGAAAGGAACCCTTCTTTCATTAGAAGACAATGAACATATTTTAGCCCTGAATGAATTAATAGCAAACATGGTTTACATAAAAGACATTTTTCCAAGAAAGTTTAGCCTTTGTCACTAATGAAACCACTAAATAAAGACATAAATATAAAAATCTTAAGATTTTTAAAATACATGACTTTGCTAAAATTTATTTGAAAATAAAAACAATTACAACCGCCAGGGGAGAGAGAGAACAGGGGAGGGATGTTGGAAATTAGGTCTGTTTGGGAATGTGTAGTTACATGTTCTGGCTGTTTGTGAATTATCGTTGTTGAGTATGGAGTGTTGAGGTATTGATTTTGTGTAATGCTTTATGTTGAAAATTGAGGTGGATTTTGTTTATGATAAACAGGATAAACTGGGATGGGAGGAAGGTTTGGTTTTGCATAAGGGGCGGGATTATGATAATTGGAGGACTTTGCGAGTGTAAAATGGTTTGATTATTTGATTTTGTATTGTGGTTGTTATCTATGTTTTTGGTTGGTATTATGTTTATATGGTTGTTTTTGTTGGTTGGTTGTTATTATGGTTATTAATAATACGATCTATAGTTGAAATCTGAGCCTAAATAAAAAGAAAAAGCAAGTGATTAGGTTTATGAGCAATCTAATTACTTATTCGTTTAAAAAGCTATATAAAATAAAGTTTATTATTAATTTGCTGGACAGAGCGGTGAACATTATTATGCATAAGACAAAGATAACGATCCTGATCAGTTTAGAAATCTGTGTACGCTGTAAGGTTTTTACTTCTTAAACTTTTAAAATACACGTTTTGAATAGAAAGAAATCCTCTTCCTGGTATAGCAAACCAGCACGTCTTTTTTCTCCAATCAGAGGGGTGTCAGATGGTGTCAGCCAATCACCATTCTGCGTTGGGTAGCAACGGGTGACTGTTCTCAGGCGGAAGATGTAAACAGCTTAATGTTCGTGTTAAATAATTTTTTAAAATTAAAATTCATTCTATACGGCAATCGCATATTTGGGTACCGTTTCATAAAACTTTCATGCTTAAAATGTTTAGGGAGAAATGGAAGACTGGTGTGTATTTTTTCTTTAAACTACCAAGACCAGCCATACACAGTACAGTTTACATACATACAGTAATGTTTATGTTCCTAAATTAATATCGTTTATGACCTTCAGATGCGTTATGCTCCTCTTCTTTTTATGCTCAGCTACTAAAATTTCCCTTTAGTGGTAAAATCCATATAAATATTCAAAACTAAGCGGATTAAAATCTGCACAGTAAAGACATTAAATGATTAAATCTTTGCACTACCAACCAATAGTTGCCCTGTCGAGTGCCCCTGTCGGTCATTTTGGCCAGCCAATCACTTGCCCTGCGGTACCCTCCGGTGCCCCGCGGTGGTTTGTGGGTAGGTTACCGTACCGCGGGTTTTTACCGCGCATTTTGAATGGCTGCATCTGTATGAGTAATTTATTTACTTTTGAGTAGCTAATGTAGACTGATTAACAATAGTGTAGTGGCAAGGCTTATTAATAATACAGGTATTAAGTTTGCTGCTCCCTTGCCAGTCCCTCTCTCCCTCATCTCAGTGGTGCTGGACACAGAGAGACCATTCCATTTGGTTCAGATTTAAGGTGTTTTTCTTTCTGATAGAGTTTCCTGATAAGGAACAACTCCCAAGGCTGAGATTCTCCAGCCACCCTAATAATTGATCATCTCTGGCACCTTACTGTCTGGGAGATTCTAAGAGAGAGTCTCATCTCAAGGTTTACAACCTTAAGGTCAGAGTGTATTGTTACTCATCCTCCACCTCAATCAGCCAATCGGGAAATGGTAGGGCAGGACAACTCCACTTGGGTCTCAAATGCCTGTGAAACATTCAACCAATGAACAACGTAGTTCCTCCAGATAAAAGAGGCAGGACAGGGCCCAGAAGGTGCCCCTCCAGGACATTCTCAGACTCAGCTCGGACAATCACGTGACGGCCAGTGTGTCCGAGTCCCAGGACTTTACTTTGTTCTAAGAGTCAAGACCGGAGGTCGCCCAGGTGTAACCAAAGAATCCACCCAAGGTTAGCCCAGCAGCAAGCCTCATGAACTGCCGGTAACCCACCGTGAATGCTCACCTGATCAATGAGTGAACTACGGTTGGAACTATCGACAGCTGAACCTCAGTATTCAGGACTAGCGCTGCATCTGGAATGAACTGGTCTTCTTCCTGTCTAAAGATTGTGACTTGCTTGGACCTGCAGTCACTTTTCATGTGCATAAACTGCTAGTTCAGCCAGGACTAACTAGTTGGTCTTCAGACAGCCCACTGCCAGTGCGCCGCAGCAGGAATCTCCCTCCTTCTCCCACACCTCACGCTACACCAGGACAGCCTGGCACCAAGCCACAGGACGCCAATTGGATGCAGCAACAGCCTGTTGCTGTTTCTTTGTGTCCACGGGAGATCTGAATCCACATAAATTGGTTGGGTATTCAACATTCTGCATTACAGCTCGAGAATTTAATTGTTACCTCAACCCCTGTTGATATCAATTTAATTCCTATGGGTGATGTACTTGCTTTTGAGTATCTAGGGTAGAAGTTGTAATCAAAGCTCATTAATGAAACGGTATAAATGAATGGTATACTGAATGTATGTGTCTCTGGGTATTTGTAACTCTTCATGATTGAATATATGCCTTTTGTATTCTGCTAACCCTAACTATAAGATCTGTTATGTTTATATGCACATTTCATGAAATTAATAAATGTATTGTCGCGTATTAGTTGTAATGGAAAGTTACTGAGAAAAGGTGTTTTATCCTAAAAATATTGTTTATGGACAGAGCTGTGGTGTAGAAGCAGCTGGATACTTAAAACAAAGTGTGATAGTACCCAACTCATCAAGGGCACGGGATGTTTTAATAATGTTTATCTCTGCTGCTTGAAGAAGGGAGTATGAGAAACTATTTGAATAACTGTTCTTCTTAGCTTAAAGCAAAAACCTATAAGTAATGGAAAATTACTGCTTTGCCTGTCCTTGAAGTGTTGCATTAGCTTAAAAAAGATACAGATGCAGCCATTCAAAGTGCGTGGTACAGACACGTACCGCAGGTAATTGGCTGCGGTATCGCGTATCATGACGCAAGATGACGCGGTTCGTGATTGGTTGACCGACAGGGGCACTCGTGGTCCGTTGTCTGTCCTAGAAAGACTTACTGTAAACGTCTTTACTGTGCCCGTTGTAGATATTGAATTTTACCACTGAAGGGAAATCTTAGTAGCTGAGCATAAAAAGAATAGGAGCATACTGTAACGCGTGTGAAGGCCATAAACGATATTAATTTTGGAACGTAAACATACAGTATATAGCTGGTCTTGGTACTTTAAAGAAAAAAATACACACCAGTATTCCATTTCTCCCTAAACATTGTAAGCTTCGAAGTCTTTAACTAACGTGATACCGGAGTCAACAAGCATACTTATAGAATTTGATTAAAAGGGAATATAATATGGAATCGCGTATCTTAAGAATTTAATAACGGTATGATTATATCCGTGTACTGCGGCAGGGCTGTGTAGGGCTGTTTCGCCTGCCTGTTCATGCGAGCTGTCTTGTAGCCTACTGGTCTAGGTGCATGACTACCAACTGGCAAGTTGTGTGTTCGAATCCAGCTAGTGGTGGACTTTTCATTTTTATTTATTTATTTTTTAATCGCGTAACATAAACATATTACCGTATGCAAACTGTACTGTATACAGTATGTATATGTATATTTAATGTCTTAACTGTGCCCGTTTAAGTATTGAATATTCATATCTAATTTTACCACTGAAGGGAAATCTTAGTAGCTGAGCATAAAAAAATAGGAGCATACTGTAACGCGTGTGAAGGCCATAAACGATATTAATTTTGGAACATAAACATACAGTATATGGCTGGTCTCGGTACTTTAAAGAAAAAAATACACACCAGTTTTTCATTTCTCCCTAAACATTGTAAGCTTCGAAGTCTTTAACTAACGTGATACCGGAGTCAACAAGCATACTTTTAGAATTTGATTAAAAGGGAAATATAATATGGAATCGCGTATCTCAAGAAATTAATAACGATATAATTATATTCATGTTGCAAAAGAACTGCAACGGACATAAAAACTCCCTTGCTTTTAACAGAGCGTTCCATAATTTCTAACTACGAAAATGCCAGGTGAAAGGATTTGTAAACATATTTTGTTAGAGCAAGTCAGTTTTTTCCGCAACACATAAAAGACATTTTTCCAAGAAAGTTTAGCCTTTGTCACTAATGAAACCACTAAATAAAGACATAAATATAGAAATCTTAAGATTTGTTTTATTTAATGTTGGTAGCAGGATGAACTGTACGAGAGTATATTTTGTTGCAGATTTGCTGCAAGATGTTAACAGTGAAAAAGGTATTTAGAAATGAGTTATTTCAAGATGAAAAAGAAAACATACACGAAACATGGTTTCATTATGACCAGAATCGGTCTTGAGATATTTTTAACTTGATTTACAGTATTTGAGAGGTATGTCTTAACACCGATACTACAGTGCTTAAGTACTGCTCACGTATATGTTTCTAGGTTTATATTATGCATTTCATACGGTCAAATTACTTTTGAGCAACTAATAAGAGGCGCGAAACGGTATGCGTTTTAGTTTCGTTTTGTGCTGGGACCCGTGGATTGATTAGAGATATCAAGTACATACAAGTCATTTTTTAAATGTTGTAGTTCGTCTTGAAAAAATGTTACGAGTACATCATCTATCAACAATTACACAGGTTCTGTTTCCATATTGCGGATTTTGGTAACGTAATATTATTTTCTAGATTTCACGTTGTGAATATGATGGGATGTCTGATGGGATGTTTCTAAAAATCCATCCTCTGTAAAACGTCTTCTCTAGTTGTCCTGCATATGTATTCGCTAATGAAGCTGTGTGTTCTGAGCCTGGATCTCTACATTTCTGTATGAACCAGCTTAGAGGGCTAAAGACAGCTTGTGTTTAAATTGAGTGTAAGGCAATTTATGCTTCTAAAGTCATGGTCAGCATTTATTTTTGTACTGTGCTGTAAACTTGTTCTGTGCCAAGTCACATTATTGTATAGCGTTTTTATAGCATTATCAAATCCGGTGGCGCTGTGTGTTACTGTAGTTTCCTGACTCCCATGTCACATGGTCTGTGTACCGACCACGCACTTCACCGTGCCAGGCCACAACTGCGCCACACCACACAGCTGTCAGCGCACCTCACCGTGCCCGGCCACCACTGCATCACACAGCTGCCAGCGCACCTCACCGTGCCAGGCCACCACAGCGTCACACCACACAGCTGCCAGCGCACCTCACCGTACCAGGCCACCACTGCGTCACACCACACAGCTGCCAGCGCACTTCACCGTGGTAGGCCACCACTGCGTCACACCACACAGCTGTCAGCGCACCTCACCGTGCCAGGCCACCACTGCATCACACAGCTGCCAGCGCACCTCACCGTGCCAGGCCACCACTGCGTCACAACACACAGCTGCCAGTGCACCTCTACATACCCGACCACCACTGCATCACACAGCTGCCAGCGCACCTCACCGTGCCAGGCCACCACTGCGTCACATAGCTGCAAGCGCACCTCACAGTGCCAGGCCACCACTGCATCATACAGCTGCCAGGGCACCTCACCGTGTCAGGCCACCACTGCGTCACACATATTTCAGCGCCATATATTTCATGGATATTATGGAATATAATGGATGGATATCTTAGTTATCTTTCTAGTTCACAGGTTTGCATGCATAATTTAATTTTGAAAGCCACTGAGACATCAGGTACTACTGTTGTATTTATGAAAAAGAAACAAAACAAAAAACATACTAACAACTGTGCCATCCTACTCCTTAGTTAATACATTTTATTATTCATAAACAGTTAACATTGTTAGCAAAATATTTTGAATTATATTTAACCCTATTTTTTCTTTAGTTTTGTATTTAACTTATTATATGATAGTCAGACTTAATGTATATTTGAACAATGAAAATATATTTTTACAAGATTTTACATTAAGCACTTAAAATTAATATGGTTAATAATAGTAAACTGTAACATGCTGTAACAAGATCGGTTAAACTGCGAAGAAAATGCTTTCAGAGAAAATGTTTCAGGTGTGAAGAACATAGATCTCCAATGCAATTTCAACCAAACCTGTTCCCACACACCCTGCCCCCACTACCATTAGAATATACACAAACATTTTAGCGTTTCATTCTGAGCAGAAGACCCTCACACCTGAAGAGTGCTGGCTGTGACGAATTACAGATGCAGCCATTCAAAATGGGTGAGGTATTTCGCGGCATACCCCGGTGGGCGTGTCGCGGTATCACGCGGTATCACGCAGTTCACGTGTGTCACGTGACTAACTATCCGGTGTCGCCTTGTAAAACTGCCAGGGGGAGATTAACCTCTCATGTACAGCATTTGAGCCTTTAATTTTGAACTGTGTATTACAGCATGTTAATCATCAGTCATTAAAATGTTGGTATATTTTATGAAAGCAAGATTGCTCAGTTGGACAAAAGTACACAACCTACCTTTATCAGAAATATTTATGCATCAAAGACTTTACTGAAGATATTACTAATAGTATTAATAATGGATGACTTTGGACAAGCTGTATACTCAAAGTATAATTTCTTTAGCACATTTGTACAAGCACTTGGAATCTGTCCAAGCCATACTTTGTCAGGCATTTTGTTTTACTTCAACGGGCATAAAAACTTCCTTGCTTTTAACAGGGCGTTTCATAATTTCTAACTACGAAAATGATTTAAAATGCGACACCTATCATGAAAAGAAAAAAATACACACCAGTATTCCATTTCTCCCTAAACATTGTAAGCTTCGAAGTCTTTAACGTGATACCGGAGTCAACAAGCATACTTTTAGAATTTGATTAAAAGGGAATATAATATGGAATCGCGTATCTCAAGAATTTAATAACGGTATGATTATATCCGTGTAATGCGGCAGGGCTGTGTAGGGCTGTTTCGCCTGCCTGTTTATGCGAGCTGTCTTGTAGCCTACTGGTCTAGGTGCATGACTATCAACTGGCAGGTTGTGTGTTCAAATCCAGCTGGTGCTGGACTTTTCATTTTTATTTATTTATTTTTTAATCGCGTAACATAAACATATTACCGTATGCAAACTGTACTGTATACAGTATGTATATGTATATTTAATGTCTTAACTGTGCCCGTTTAATTGAATTTAAAAAAAATATTTAAAACACGAACATTAAGCTGTTTAAATCTTCCGCCTGAGAACAGTCACCCGTTGCTACCCAATGCAGAATGGTGATTGGCTGACACCATCTGACACCCCTCTGATTGGAGAAAAAAGACGTGCTGGTTTGCTATACATACTGTACCAGGAAGAGGATTTCTTTCTATTCAAAACGTGTATTTTAAAAGTTTAAGAAGTAAAAACCTTACAGCGTACACAGATTTCTAAACTGATCAGGATCGTTATCTTTGTCTTATGCATAATAATATTCACCGCTCTGTCCAGCAAATTAATAATAAACTTTATTTTATATAGCGTTTTAAACGAATAAGTAATTAGATTGCTCATAAACCTAATCACTTGCTTTTTCTTTTTATTTAGGCTCAGATTTCAACTATAGATCGTATTATTAATAACCATAATAACAACCAACCAACAAAAACAACCATATAAACATAATACCAACCAAAAACATAGATAACAACCACAATACAAAATCAAATAATCAAACCATTTTACTCTCGCAAAGTCCTCCAATTATCATAATCCCGCCCCTTATGCAAAACCAAACCTTCCTCCCATCCCAGTTTATCCTGTTTATCATAAACAAAATCCACCTCAATTTTCAACATAAAGCATTACACAAAATCAATACCTCAACACTCCATACTCAACAACGATAATTCACAAATAGCCAGAACATGTAACTACACATTCCCAAACATACCTAATTTCCATAGCCCCGCCCCTTATGCAAAACCAACATCCCTCCCCTGTTCTCTCTCTCCCCTGGCAGGGGATAAATAAATAAACATAAACGTTATATTACATTTATTATATTTATTATATTTATAATAAAATAAATTTATTATTTATTAATACGGGATAAATAAATAAACAACGGGCTTAGAAATGAGTTATTTCAAGATGAAAAAGAAAACATACACGAAACATGGTTTCATTACGACCAGAATCGGTCTTAAGATATTTTTAACTTGATTTACAGTATTTGAGAGGTATGTCTTAACACCGATACTACAGTGCTTAAGTACTGCTCACGTATATGTTTCTAGTTTTATATTATGCATTTCATACGGTCAAATTACTTTTGAGCAACTAATAAGAACCGCGAAACGGTATGCGTTTTACTTTCGTTTTGTGCTGGGACCCGTGGATTGATTAGAGATATCAAGTACATACAAGTCATTTTTTAAATGTTGTAGTTCGTCTTGAAAAAATGTTACGAATACATCATCTATCAACAATCACACAGGTTCTGTTTCCATATTGCGGATTTTGGTTAGGTATTATCAAATTCAGTGGCACTGTTAGTTTACTGAGTCCCATGTCACATGGTCTGTGATTGAAACCTGTAAAACCGGTTTAATTCGACACAGCCAGCACTCTTCAGGTGTGAGGGTCTTCTGCTCAGAATGAAACGCTAAAATGTTTGTGTGTATTCTAATGGTAGTGGGGGCAGGGTGTGTGGGAACAGGTTTGGTTGAAATTGCATTGGAGATCTATGTTCTTCACACCTGAAACATTTTCTCTGAAAGCATTTTCTTCGCAGTTTAACCGATCTTGTTACAGCATGTTACAGTTTACTATTATTAACCATATTAATTTTAAGTGCTTAATGTAAAATCTTGTAAAAATATATTTTCATTGTTCAAATATACATTTAGTCTGACTATCATATAATAAGTTAAATACAAAACTAAAGAAAAAATAGGGTTAAATATAATTCAAAATATTTTGCTAACAATGTTAACTGTTTATGAATAATAAAATGTATTAACTAAGGAGTAGGATGGCACAGTTGTTAGTATGTTTTTTGTTTTGTTTCTTTTTCATAAATACAACAGTAGTACCTGATGTCTCAGTGGCTTTCCAAATTAAATTATGCAATAAATAACCACATGTAAGACTCTGATGCTTAAAATGTTTAGGGAGAAAGTGGAATACTGGTGTGTATTTTTTCTTTAAACTACCAATACCAGCCATATACAGTCTGTAACGTAGGGATTTCTATATGTCTTTATTTAGTGGTTACATTAGTGACAAAGGCTAAACTTTTAGCTTCAGTAACGTGTACATATCTCCCCTTTTTATAAAACGACATGGTTGAAAACTGTTCCAGAGCCACTGTTGTTTCATCAGTGAAAAGTACATCATGAAATGCCTCTCCCTGTTCAATCCACTGGAAAAAAGAAAAGGAGCATAAAGCTTCTGATGGTCATAAACGATATTCATTTAGGAGCAGCATCAGAGGTATGTTTTTAACTCCACTGCATTGGAGAGAATACCATAGTGTGTTTCTTTTTTTACTCCCTGGCGGAAACTGGCTTCCAGACGAATCAGTATGGCTCAGAGATTAAATAAAACTTCACTCGCACCAAACAAATGTATATTTCGAAATATCACAACATGATCGAATTTAAGTCATTTTAATAACAATGAATAGTCACCTATGCGTTACAAGATAAACATTTATATTGATTTAAATTGCGTTTAAATCACCTTTATTTAAAACCCATAAATAAAGCTGATACTGTTTAGACTTTCAATTATTTAAAACTGTATTAAAGCAGCACGATACACAATGCAAGGTAAATCGCTATCTTTGTCTTCTGTGTAATAATGTTCACCTCTCTGTCCAGCAAATTTACAATAGTAATAATAATGAACTTTATTGTATATGGCGCTTTTAAAGGTGGCTCCTCAAAGCGCTTTACAGGTTAAAAACAATACTGTTAGGCTGGGAAAACGATTTTTTTTTAAGAAATACAAAATGAGATATAATGATATGTTCCGGCTTAGACATTAACGAAGAGCATAACGCGTGTACTGTATACATTGCAAGTACAACCCCCCTCTCTGCAGGAGTGCTGGCTGTGACGAATTGAACCGGTTTCACAGGTATTTTCAAAGTAGAAGGCGAGATTTCCAGCGAAAGACACCCCCCTCAAAAACCCAGTAAGTACAGTACTTACTAGTTAAAGGCTAGGCTCCCGACTACGGCGAAAGGAACCCTTCTTTCATTAGAAGACAATGAACATATTTTAGCCCTGAATGAATTAATAGCAAACATGGTTTACATAAAATACATTTTTCCAAGAAAGTTTAGCCTTTGTCACTAATGAAACCACTAAATAAAGACATAAATATAAAAATCTTAAGATTTTTAAAAGACATGACTTTGCTAAAATTTATTTGAAAATAAAAACAATTACAACCGCCAGGGGAGAGAGAGAACAGGGGAGGGATGTTGGTTTTGCATAAGGGGCGGGGCTATGGAAATTAGGTCTGTTTGGGAATGTGTAGTTACATGTTCTGGCTGTTTGTGAATTATCGTTGTTGAGTATGGAGTGTTGAGGTATTGATTTTGTGTAATGCTTTATGTTGAAAATTGAGGTGGATTTTGTTTATGATAAACAGGATAAACTGGGATGGGAGGAAGGTTTGGTTTTGCATAAGGGGCGGGATTATGATAATTGGAGGACTTTGCAAGAGTAAAATGGTTTGATTATTTGATTTTGTATTGTGGTTGTTATCTATGTTTTTGGTTGGTATTATGTTTATATGGTTGTTTTTGTTGGCTGGTTGTTATTATGGTTATTAATAATACGATCTATAGTTGAAATCTGAGCCTAAATAAAAAGAAAAAGCAAGTGATTAGGTTTATGAGCAATCTAATTACTTATTCGTTTAAAACACTATATAAAATAAAGTTTATTATTAATTTGCTGGACAGAGCGGTGAACATTATTATGCATAAGACAAAGATAACGATCCTGATCAGTTTAGAAATCTGTGTACGCTGTAAGGTTTTTACTTCTTAAACTTTTAAAATACACGTTTTGAATAGAAAGAAATCCTCTTCCTGGTACAGTATGTATAGCAAACCAGCACGTCTTTTTTCTCCAATCAGAGGGGTGTCAGATGGTGTCAGCCAATCACCATTCTGCGTTGGGTAGCAACGGGTGACTGTTCTCAGGCGGAAGATGTAAACAGCTTAATGTTCGTGTTTTAAATATTTTTTTTAAATTCAATTAAACGGGCACAGTTAAGACATTAAATATACATATACATACTGTATACAGTACAGTTTGCATACGGTAATATGTTTATGTTACGCGATTAAAAAATAAATAAATAAAAATGAAAAGTCCAGCACCAGCTGGATTTGAACACACAACCTGCCCGTTGGTAGTCACGCACCTAGACCAGTAGGCTACAAGACAGCTCACATGAACAGGCAGGCGAAACAGCCCTACACAGCCCTGCCGCAGTACACGGATATAATCATACCATTATTAAATTCTTGAGATACGGGATTCCATATTATATTCCCTTTTAATCAAATTCTAAAAGTATGCTTGTTGACTCTGGTATCACGTTAGTTAAAGACTTCGAAGCTTACAATGTTTAGGGAGAAATGGAATACTGGTGTGTATTTTTTTCTTTAAAGTACCGAGACCAGCTATATACTGTATGTTTACGTTCCAAAATTAATATCGTTTATGGCCTTCACATGCGTTACAGTATGCTCCTATTCTTTTTATGCTCAGCTACTAAGATTTCCCTTCAGTGGTAAAATTCAATATCTACAACGGGCACAGTAAAGACGTTTACAGTAAGTCTTTCTACGACAGACCAACGGATCACGAGTGCCCCTGTCGGTCAACCAATCACGCACCGCGGTACCCCGTGTCATCTTACCTGCGGTACGTGTCTGTACCGCACACTTTGAATGGCTGCATCTGTAAACCGGTTTTACAGGTTTCAATCACAGACCATGTGACATGGGAGTCAGGAAACTACAGTAACACACAGCGCCACCGGATTTGATAACGCTATAAAACGCTATAAAATAATGTGACTTGGCACAGAACAAGTTTACAGCACAGTACAAAAATAAATGCTGACCATGACTTTAGAAGCATAAATTGCCTTACACTCAATTTAAACACAAGCTGTCTTTAGCCCTCTAAGCTGGTTCATACAGAAATGTAGAGATCCAGGCTCAGAACACACAGCTTCATTAGCGAATACATATGCAGGACAACTAGAGAAGACGTTTTACAGAGGATGGATTTTTAGAAACATCCCATCAGACATCCCATCATATTCACAACGTGAAATCTAGAAAATAATATTACGTAACCAAAATCCGCAATATGGAAACAGAACCTGTGTAATTGTTGATAGATGATGTACTCGTAACATTTTTTCAAGACGACTACAACATTTAAAAAATGACTTGTATGTACTTGATATCTCTAATCAATCCACGGGTCCCAGCACAAAAACGAAACTAAAACGCATACCGTTTCGCGCTTCTTATTAGTTGCTCAAAAGTAATTTGACCGTATGAAATGCATAATATAAACCTAGAAACATATACGTGAGCAGTACTTAAGCACTGTAGTATCGGTGTTAAGACATACCTCTCAAATACTGTAAATCAAGTTAAAAATATCTCAAGACCGATTCTGGTCATAATGAAACCATGTTTCGTGTATGTTTTCTTTTTCATTTTGAAATAACTCATTTCTAAATACCTTTTTCACTGTTAACATCTTGCAGCAACTCTGCAACAAAATATACTCTCTGACAGTTCATCCTGCTACCAACATTAAATAAAACAAATCTTAAGATTTCTATATTTATGTCTTTATTTAGTGGTTTCATTAGTGACAAAGGCTAAACTTTCTTGGAAAAATGTATTTTATGTGTTGCGGAAAAAACTGACTTGCTTTAACAAAATATGTTTACAAATCCTTTCACCTGGCATTTTCGTAGTTCGAAATTATGGAACGCTCTGTTAAAAGCAAGGGAGTTTTTATGTCCGTTGCAGTTCTTTTGCAACATGAATATAATTATATCGTTATTAATTTCTTGAGATACGCGATTCCATATTATATTCCCTTTTAATCAAATTCTAAAAGTATGCTTGTTGACTCCGGTATCGCGTTAGTTAAAGACTTCGATGCTTAAAATGTTTAGGGAGAAATGGAATACTGGTGTGTATGTTTTCTTTAAAGTACCGAGACCAGCCATATACTGTATGTTTAAGTTCCAAAATTAATATTGTTTATGGACTTCACACGCGTTGTAGTATGCTCCTATTCTTTTTATGCTCAGGCACTAAGATTTCCCTTCTGCTTTGTGTAAGGATGGTATCAAAAGCAATCTTAAGTGGTGAGAAAGCTGTGCTCAATGTATTTAAGGGACTTTCGAAACTCTGCCCCAAAGTCATGTGACTGATTTTTTGCCCTGTTTCGTTGGTTAAACGCAATGATCACAAGCACCACCATGGTAACTGGGATGTGTAGTTTTTAATTCCGTTTGAATTATAACTGTACGTACTGTCTTCATATTTGGCCAGGGCTTTAAAGAGAAGGCGCGCCAAAAAATTTCGGTGCCGTCGTCTCCGCTTTAAAGGTACCCCCGTGCTGGAAGAATTTGACCTCGGAACGTTTGCCCAGCGTACTGTAAGCATGTAAGCATGTTGTAACATGCATTAGCATGTTAAAGCGATTCTATTGAGGGAGTAGCCCAGCTACCACTTAACACTGTATTTCCTACTTTGAATACCTATGAGACCGGTTTAATTCGTCACAGCCAGCACTCCGGGAGAGAGGGGTTGAGTAGTGGAGGCAGGCGAGATTTCCAGCGAAAGACACCTCCCCCTCAAAAACCCAGTAAGCAGTAATGCTTTAAGTTGAAAATCGAGGTAGATTTTGAGGATGATAAAGAGGGTAAACTGGGATGGGAAGAGGGTTTGGTTTTGCATAAGGGTTTTGCATAAGGGGCAGAAGATTTCCCTTCTGCTTTGTATAAGGGAATTGAGTGTAAGTAAAATTACCTTACACTCAATTTAAACACAAGCTGTCTTTCTGTATGAACCTCTAAGCTGGTTCATACAGAAAATGTAGAAATGCATTAGCCTGATTATGATTAAAAAACACATAATTAAACACGCGTTTGCGATTTAAATCAGAACACGATTTAAATCAATATAAATGTTTATATTGTAACGCATACTGTCCAGCCTCCATTTCTCTATAAAAATTTACTCTGTTGCACACACACACACAATAGAAGCAGGAACCGCTGTCAGAAAGGAAGAAGGTGACTATTCATTGTTATCAAAAATGACTTAGAATCGATCATGTTGCGATATTTTGAAATATAAAAGTCAATTGATTGTCCATAATATCGCTATTCTATTTTTTCGAAGAAATGTTTGTTAAAAGAAGAGTCCAGCACCAGCTGGATTCAAACACACAACCTGTGCGTTGTTAGTCACGCACCTAGACCAGTAGGCTACAAGACAACTCGCATTCACAGGGAGGCGAAACAGCCTTACACAGCCCTGTCGCAGTACACGAATATAATCATACCGTTATTAAATTCTTTAGATACGCGATTCCATATTATATTCCCTTTTAATCAAATTCTAAAAGTATGCTTGTTGACTCCGGTATTACGTTAGTTAAAGACTTCGAAGCTTAAAATGTTTAGGGAGAAATGGAATACTGGTGTGTATTTTTTTCTTTAAAGTACCAAGACCAGCTATATACTGTATGTTTATGTTCCAAAATTAATATCGTTTATGGCCGTCACACGCGTTGCAGTATGCTCCTATTCTTTTTATGCTCAGCTACTAAGATTTCCCTTCAGTGGTAAAATTAGATATGAATATTCAATACTTAAACGGGCACAGTTAAGACATTAAATATACATATACATACTGTATACAGTACAGTTTGCATACGGTAATATGTTTATGTTCCTAAATCAATCTCTTTTATGAGCATGTGAAAGGCGTGGTGAATCATTGTACTTTGCATGATTGGAAACAAATGCGTGAGTGCGAAATGCTGTGGTGTTACTTTTACAAAGACGGTCAATGAAAAAAAGAATGTTGACCAGGGCAATACTTTGAGTTTACACTTACAGCTTGTCCAAGGTCATTCATTATTAATACTATTAGTAATATCTTCGTTAAAGACTGATGGCCACAGCTCAAACATGAGAGGTTGAGCTTTATTAGCTCCACCTTGCGGAAATTCCGGATACTATTATTTTGCTTGTCGTATTATAGGAGAATTTACGGTAACTAGCGGTATTTACCGGTAACTTGCGGTATTTACCGGTAGCTTGCGGTAGACTGCGTACAGCATACCGGAAAATAATGCGGTATCGCCCGCGCATTTTGAATGGCTGCATCTCTATAAAACAAGGGCTCTCCCTGCTTGCTTTTGAGTCAGCTTTCACTTCTCTGCACAGATGGGTGATGGCTTTTTCCCATATTGCAATATGAATAAAGACCTAACTAAGTAATCGAGTATACTTTCTGTGGCTCCTTTATTCTAACCGTAAAAGTTTCCATGACATAGTATCTGTGTGTGTGTGTTACTGAGTTATTCCACAAGGTCGGTTTTCTAATAGCCATCAAAGAATCATTTTGTGACTTACTGCTATAGTTAATAATTGTCCCAGTAAATGCACAAAACCCCTACAATAGTATAGCCGAACAGTATACTGAAGCATATTCTTTTTATTTCTTTGTGTTTTGCATCTCATCGTGATTATATACCTTGCACTTTGATAACCCTCACAGTAAGATCTGCCACCTGTATCCAGGCAGACTGTTAAATGTTTATGCACAATTTATGTATTAATAAATGTATCTCGTTTATTGAATCTGTGTGTACGTGTGAATCGCTGACCGATTGCTTTTCTAAAAGCCATAACGAACCACCCCATGATTGCTGCTACAATTAATAAATTGTCCCAGTAAATTCATAAAACCCCTACATTACCCACCTCCTTTATTTGATTTAGAGGTGAGTGTTTTCTCTCAGCCTGACAGCTGGCTGATTTGTTTCTCACAGGTGACCACATTGGACCCAAGGTTGTTGGGTTCTGTTGTTCTTTTACTTTGTAGAACCTCATTCATTTCCTCCAGCTCACAGGTTTAATTGATATATTCTTACACAGTTTTCCCAATTAAGTACAAGTGCCTCAGTCAACTAGCTTCTGAACCTCAGTTAATTGGCCCTGGCACATGTGGGCTTTTGAAACTGTAATTCCCTGGTTATGTAAGCAAGGTTGTATTTGTATGGTTCTCTTTGCAAAATAAGCATTTTATAACCCTGTGCTTCTTTGAATGTTCTGTAAATTCTAAATGAAGCCATCAAAACAGTTGCCTCAAAACTGATTATAGCACTTCAGCAGCTGAACAGGACTTTTCGATTAATAATATACAATCACCATTATTAATATTTATATGATATTCTAAGAATATTAACATTAACCTTACACAGAGCATCCAGTATAGTAGATGAGTCCTCCCACCCCTCCCATAAACTCTTTGCCCTCCTACCATCTGGGAAAAGATATTGCAGTGTACGGGCTAGCTCCACTAGACTCTTCCCACAGGCTCCTCAACACCCTGGAATCTACTTGTACCCTTTCCAATTCCAGAAACAGGATTTAAATCCCCCCTGTGTGTTGTGTATATTGTATTATGTATTTGCCTTGTAAGTTGCACTATCTGCACTTTGTGTATCCTGTATGCAATGTCTGTATCAGTGTCCTGTCTGTCCTGTCTGTATTTGCACCATGGACCAGGAGGAATGATATTTCTTCTATATGGCTGAAATGACAAATAAACATGAACCTGATTAAGCAACAATTATCTGATGTCTTAAAATTATAATAATAATTTTATGATAAATCTGGCAACATACTTAGTGTCGGGCAAGAAAATAAAGCTGGGTCTAAAATATGGTTCTGTGAAGAATGAAACATTGTAGTGACAAGGCCTATTATTTAACTTAGAATTATGTGTTATTAAACTTTCTAATACTTTTGTGTGCCTTAAACGTAGCCTGGTAAAGTCTGTGGATGCCGCAGGAATGTAGCTTAAGAGCTCACCTCTTTGTGATCCCAGCAGCAGAACGACAAAGTGGCCTTTGCATGTGAGAAAGTAAGGTAGCTGAGTTTGTCTTTGTTACGTTGGAGCATCAATAAACGAGCTGAACCCCAAGTGTAGCGAGTGTCCTAAATGGCAAACAAGTCTGTGAGGCATAGTCCAAAAGAGCAAAATCCAAGGGTTGAAAGGAGAGGTCAAAATCTGTGAAATCATTCAGGAAAAGCATGCGGTGAGAGAAAGAAAGCAAGCAGCAAACTGTATAGCCTGTGACTCAAAATACCAAACAAGGAAGTAATAATAATAATAATTAATAATAATAATTGCTTACACTTATATAGCGCTTTTTCTGGACACTCCACTCAAAGCGCTTTACAGGTAATGGGGACTCCCCTCCACCACCACCAATGTGCAGCATCCACCTGGATGATGCGACGGCAGCCATAGTGCGCCAGAACGCTCACCACACATCAGCTATCAGTGGGGAGGAGAGCAGAGTAATGAAGCCAATTCACAGAGGGGGATTGTTAGTTGATTGTTGGGGGATTGTTAGGGATTGAAGTGTAGGGATATGGAGCTTAAATAGTGAAAAAAGGGACATGATTGGATAATGAGGTAACGAGTGCAATTAACTGTATATGATGGCATTTCATTCAATCACCAAACTATAAAACCATAAACTAAAGTCATTTTTCACCAGTTTACCACTGACATGAAATTTATCTCCACATATACTGGTAAACTGACTTTTACAACCAAGTGACTGCAAGCAGTCCAAGTCAGGACTTTAAATTTTCTTCAAGACACCAAGCCGAGAGAGTGAATAAGTAAAGTATAGAATTCTGTCTGATACATTCTTACTGAAATAGAAGAAGTCTTCTGTTCACAAACACAGCGTTATTGTCACAATGCGTAGTTTAGGACCCTGTGCAGGGTAGGAGTGAGAGAGAGTGCGTGTTCTATTACCGAAGTCCAAATTGGAAAGCAGTACTGTGGGGGGTACAATGGCACAATTGTAAGGGTGATATGGAGGGAGGGAGAGAACCTTCTGCTTGGAAGACGATCGGAGTACAGTGGGGGAATTGCAGAGAAGTCGTCTTGAGAAATTGAAGCAACTGTGAGTCTGTGGAGGGATTGGCAAAAACGAGCGAGGCAGCGAGATCCCCAAGCACTGAATTCATTCTTAGGCCAGGAAATGCATGGATCATGCTTCTGTAACCAGGGATAACCAAGAACTAATGGGTGAGAAGGTGATTGGATTAGTAGGAATTTAATAACCTCCAGGTGGGTGGTGCTGACGCGGAGAGTGAAGGGTATAGTCTTCCATTCAACCAGGCCAGGAGACAAAGGGGAGCCATCTAGGGTGAATGTTTCAGGAGGTGGAGAGTCCAGAATCTAAGAAGTTTTCCTCGGCGCAACAAAAGCAGAAAGAGACTCCTGAGCCTTGTCCCAGGAAAGGATCACAGAAAAAACATCTACTACAACACTATGAGCTTTGTGTTGATTTGAAACAGAAAATATCTTAGATCATAAAGATTTTCTGGTTAAAGAACAGATCATTCATTTTTATTTATTTTCTCAGTTTTGTGTACATCTTGATTTTATAATTAAACAGCTACTTTAGGAAAAATTCCAAAATGCCAATTGAAATAATAAATTTCCATTTACATAGTAGCAGGGCTGTGATATTTGAAAGCTTCTAGCTCTGGCCTGGCACAGATGTGGCTAGTATAGGAGAATTGTCAAGTGCATTTTGACTGCTGTCAAGTGCAACTGAGCAATCCTTGTAAGGCTTTGCTATGCTTTCCCCTTTTGGATAGTTAGTTAATTCACTCTGGAATGTATAATCACATCCAAAGTGATCACCTTCTGTACTCAAAAGACACAGAAGACAGTAAAAATATTAATGATCTGAAATGTTGGAAAATTCTTGGATAGTCGAAACAATGATTGGCCAGAACATGATGCAATGCTTTATGGCCTGATAACTCCAGAAATATCAACATTACTGACCTGAAACCAAACATGTCCAGCTCTTGGTTCCCTTTTTTTGGACTGCCCTGAACTGGAGTTTCTTGAACAGCCAGACACAGTCAGATGCCTCAGTGCTGTGATTCCCTCTGGAATAAGCACAGCTCTGGACTTCAGTGGCGAATACCCATCCTCCACTTGTTTTCCCTGCAGTACCCCTTCCTTTGCTTCAGCCTGCCAATCCTCCTGCCTACACCACTGGCAACTCTAACAGGCTGTCTCACACTACCATGCGGCCTCCTCTCCCCAGGAGCCTGGCCAAAGGAATCCACTCCTAGGTAGAAGAGATTGACACCCAGGCTGAGGTTGCTCCCAGCCTCTGGTCTGTGGACTTAAAGGACAGTTTGTCAACCCGTCTTGCCCAAGATACAGTGAGTGGGCCATTTCCCATGGTCTGTCACACTTACATTCTTGAGTCTGTACCCTTCAGTGTTGCCCTTTTCCTAGGGGAGAATAACAGAATAACATAATAGAATGACAGAGCCAATAAAAAACATTTGAGTAATATGATGCTTGATACTGAGTTCATTTCATTTAGTTGAGGGAAATGATGCATGCAAATATTGCCCTGTCTGCTCCATTGACTCCAGACATCCTCTCTTCCACCTCCGACTTGGAGACCACTCATACAGAGCCTCCAGTTTTTGAAGCACTGGTGTGGGCATTGGTGCTCCAGAGACAGACGGACCCCATTGCACAAACAGTGCCTACTTTATGGAAGCTTTGTGGTGGGCCTTTGTTAAACCAGACAGGGAAACTGAGTGTATTATTTTACTGATGCACTCACAACAGGGATCAGGACCTCCCCTCATATGGATGACTTGTGAGTAGGAACACTGTCTGGAGAGGTGTAGAGGAAAACACAGACAAAAAGCTCTCAAACTCTCCTACCAGTGCCAACTCCTCTAAGCAAGGAGCCTAGGTTTGTTCAGTAACAAAATAATATTATGTAACATAATATATGCAAAACTGGTGAGCCTGTGCAGCTTGGCAGGACAGGGCTGCCCATTGCAGGACAAAAAGCAAATGAGAAGGCCTCTGTGCCAACTGTGGTCAGGAAGATAACCAGATAATCTAAGATAAGATAACCAGCTGCCCTAATCTCCCATGAAAATGTCCCCAATCAGTAGATGGGGAGGAATGTCTTCTGTGTCTGGCAACCAAATCTTATCAACATGCTTATCATCTTACAGCAAAGCTCTACTGGGGATCAGGAGACTGGCAGGAAGAGGACTTCATAGACACCAGTGTGGACGGCAAGTTTATTGATATAGAAACTGCATTCCCTTTTCTTTTTTCCCTTCTCTCTCCTGTAACACCCTATGGCTCTCTCTCCCCATTGCTGAAGAAGTGCCCTGAGATCTGTACCTGGGCTTCCCTCAAGTTTTCCTTGAATCATGACTTTCCATTTCAAATAAAACAACAGAATGAGAACAGTCTTTGTTTACTTTGAGCCTAGAGCTCAGTGCTAGAGCTAGAGTAGAACCATTGCAAAAGCATCTTACCAAATGCATAGAATATAAGACCATACTTAGCAATACATTTTACACCTACAGTGCCCTCCAGATTTATTGGCACCCTTGGTAAAGATGAGCAAAAAAAATGTATTTGTTGTTTAAAGCTTGATCTTACACTGAAAATAGGAGAGAAATCTAACCTTTCAGTGAGGTAAAATTATTAAAAGAAAAAAAATCCTTATAAAAAATATATATTTTTCTCAAAAACATAGGTGTCACAATTATTGGTAACCCTAGAAATTCCTATGAACAAAATCTAATTGACATATATTCCCATTCATATTTTACCCTTTTTAAGCACACCTGAGTCTTTACGAACTCTTAAGTGGTCACCGATGACTTCCTGTTTCACTGGGGTATAAATATGAGGTGACAATGCAGGCTAAACACCCTTAGTCATCCATCAACATGGGGAAGAACAGAGAATACAAAAATGAAATGACAAAAGGTTTCATAGCCTTTTTTGCTAATTTTTACCAAGGGTGCCACTAATTCTGGTAGGCACTGTACCTATACATCATCATTCAAATGCTGGCACCTAATTGAACTTTTTCATTGTCTCTGACTGTAATCACAATGATGTCCACATCAACAGTGCAGAAAGGTTCACAAATGCTGAACCAACCACAGTCATATTCAATCATATACATCTCATCAAATTGGCTATTAAATATTATCACCGGAGCAGCTCACAATGGGCAACCCACTGAAGCTAAGCAGGTGTGAGCCTGGTCAGTACCTGGATGGGAGACCTTCTGGGAAAAACTGAGGTTGCTGCTGGAAGAGGTGTTAGTGGGGCCAGTAGGGGGCACTCACACTGTGGTCTGTTTGGATCCTAATGCAGCAGTATACTGACAGGGACACTCTACTGCAAAAGGGTGCCTACCATTGGATGAGATGTAAAAATGAGTTCCTACTCTCTGTGGTCATTTACAATCCCAGGGTGATTCTCAAAAAGAGGAGGGGTGTAACCCTGGTGTAATTCCCCACCTATGAATTGACTTCATCACTTTGTTCTCCTCCCCACTGATAGCTGATGTGTGGTTAGCATACTGTGTACACTATGGCTGCTGTCATATCATCCAAGTACTACTTTTTTAAATCCATTTAATATGGACTATTAGTCCATATTACATAACTAAAGGGAAATGTTGATAATAGCTAAGAATTAAGGTTAATTCTAAGGTTAATGAACATTATTAGCAATATTAATTTATGATTATGAATACATTTATTTAGTTGACTGTGGTAGGTAATTCTAGTTTTGTCATAAACACCTACATCTAATTCTTGAACTCAGTTACTGATGGTTATTTTGGAAATGTTTTGATGTATTTATCACATTTTTGGTTGTGATTGTTGTAATACAAAATGAAAAGTTTGTCCAGTTCATTTCAGTTTATTTGTCATATGCACAAGTGCAATGAAGTGCTTATTTGCATGTATACTCCAAGAAAAAGACATTAAAGGAATCAATTTCCAATGGAGTCGTTCAAACAGTGTGACAATTAGGTTCAGTGGTATCATTGTCGCATCTGAGCTAGAAGGTTCTGGGTTTGCTTCCCTGCCAATGTTCTAATTTACTTTGAAGAAATAAATACTTTCTGTATATTTAAATAGAAAAATATGCATAGATTTTTTTTGCCAACTTTATAAATTATATTTACAGTATATCACAATACTTATATGTAAATACAAAAATAACATTAATTATACATGAATGAATAGGAATGAGCAAACAAAGTTTGAGTAGGGAGTTGCATCAGCATGTGTAGGCTACAAAGGAAGAAGGAAAGGTTTATTCCATGCTGAAAGAAAAAGAGGCTGTGGAGCCTTCTTCAGGCGTGAATGAGCAAAGTGTGAATACAGTTCTACCGGCCAGATCAGACCAACAATCTCTAGTTGTTTGACATCACAACGCAATGTTACAAAGCAATGACCTAGTCACCACACTGCTCACAGACAGGTCTACAGAGGAAAAACACCTACAACCTGTACAAGACTGCCTATTCCAATTAACAAACATGGGATATAACAACCCCACCCTTAATAACAATGTCTGTCAAAACAAAGTAAGCAGTTCACAAGATAAACTCCACTATAAACTCTTCATCTTACAGAAACATTCCCCCAAAGCTAAGCACGTGATAATGCATCAGTTACAACATTCTTTGTGCCCTTCTTGTGTCTTCTTTCCAGGGAGTAACTCTGTAATGTAAGTGACCAGTGCACAAGTTATTGATTATGGTTATACATATTGTAGTATTTTCGGGTTCAGCAAGGACGGACACAGTGACTCAGACACTCGTTGACTCATTGGCGCTCTATTTTTTGGCACAGCCAGCACAGCACCCCCGTGCCCGTGCCAGCAGAGAGAGAGAAAGAGTGAGAGTGAGAGAAAGAACAAACAAGTGCCAGAGAGAGCAAGAGAGAGAGAGCAACACACTGGGGTCTATTCGGGTAGTTACACAGGGAGAAAGTTGTGACAATTTGGTACAAGTATAACAGGGGTGCGAAACCAGGGAACTATGTACAAGAAACCGTGCGATCTCACCAAACTGTATGCCCATTTTGCAATGGGTCAGCTGCACTAATCAGCGGCTTTCCTAGTCCCCGCCCTGGCCACTTTGACTCCTGCTCTGCCCATCGCCGCGTACCCTAGCTGGGCGCTCTTCAGCCACAGCACCAGGCGAATGCACTACACTGCCCCCACCTGAGACGTCTGGCGTCCCGCCAGCATCGTATAGCCTGACTAGGTCCAGCACACAATCCTGCAGCCTCTGCGGCACCCGTCGCGTTTTCCTGCTGCATCGAGGTGGAGTCTGGCGGTCCGCCCCCTCAGATCCCCCTGGCCCAATGAAATCTGCCTGCCTTGGTGCACGGAAACGGGCCCAGCACGTCCACCCCCACACGCTCCACGGGTGCCCCCACCTGATGTTGTTGGAGGGGTCCCCGTGAGCACCTGGCTGGCCATGCACTGCTTGGAGAACCGCCCCACGGCACCACAAGCTTCCACCTGGCCTCATGCTGGAGGATACCCGCCACCCCCGGCGCAGCACTCCGTTCCTCACCTCCAAGGGCTCCCACAGTGCGCAGAGAGCCTGCACGGACTTGGGGTGAGGGGCGAGCTCCTCCCGCGCAGGCCAGTTCCCCGCTGCCTTCCAGCGGAGCACCGGCCCGATGTCTGCCTCCTGCTGCTGCACCAGGTCCACCAGGCCAACAACAAATGGTCCACTCGGGGAGATGGCCGCAGTGCTCACTTCCCCCTCGCCGCGGGCAGCCTCCTCACGCTGCTCCAGTCGGGCACAATACCGGCAGTCCGCTGCCTCGCAGGGCCTCCGTGAGAGAGCATCTGTGTTTCGGTGGCGAGACCCTCCACGGTGCACGACCATGAAGTCGTACTCCTGTAGGATCTCAATCCTCCTCAGCATTTGACCCTCCGGCTCCTTGAAATTGAGCAGCCAGGTGAGGGATGCATGGTCCATCCGCAGTTTAAACTGGGTCCCGAACAGATGGGGCTTGATGTGGCGGACCGCCAAGACTACAGCCAGCAACTCCCTCCGTGAAGCAATAGTTTCTGTCGGCCTTATTGAGCGCCCGGCTGAAGTACGCGACATTTCCTCGTCTGGCCCCTCCTGTACTAGCACTGCACCCACTCCCGTATTACTGGCTATGGATCTAGCACATAGGGCAGTGTCGGATCTGGGAAGGCCAGGACGGGAGCCCTCACCAGTGCCTCCCGCAGCCCCCGGAAGGCCACCTCACAGTCCGCGTCTCACACAAAAAACCCCAGGAAAATGCAGAACCCCTGCATCGTGGTGATTTTCCCCGGGTCCGTGGCCACCCCTCGCGGCCCAACCACATGCCCCAGGAAAGTGGCCTCCTGCTGCAGGAGCTTGCATTTTCCAGGGTTGAGCCTCAACCCGGCCAGATGCAAGCCAACACTAACCTGGTGCCAAACTAGGGAACTATGTACAAGAATCCGGGTGATCTCACCAAACTGTGCGCCCATTTTGAAATGGGTCAGCTGTACTGGTCAGCAACTTCCCTAGTCCCCGTGATGACCACTGCGACTCCCGCCTTGCCCCTTGCTGCGTACCCCAGCCAGGCACTCTTCAGCTGCAGTGCCAGGCGAATGTTTTACAATATCATGGAGAAAGTGAAAGGATTGTGATCGGTATAAACAACCAATGGCAGAAGACTTGAACCTAAATAAACCTCAAAATGCTCTTTTTGCTTATTCAGATAAGTTACCATACTCAGACAGGCAGAAGACATTTTTTTTAATTCTTTAAGCAATATAATCATTTTATATCATTTAAAATGTGTAATCATTTGGCTTCACCAACATGATAAAGTGCTTTCATAGCTATATCTTCACATTGCAGGGATAGGAAACTGGGTGTGGGCTACACTTTTAAAAAGCATTTGAAGATAGTCTTCCATGTTGTGTTTGAATTGGAAAGTTTTTACAATTATGCAGACACCAATCCTTTTTTTTCCTACGAACTTTAAGCACTGGAATCATTGACATAAAACAAACATTTTACACAATATCAGGTAATGAATAAAGTTAATAAAAGTTTCTTAATTACGAAAACATCATATTTTCATATGTTTTTATATTAAAAAATCTCACATTTCATATTCTGTTTGATTTTGGAGATTGAGATGGAATTTTTTACACAAAATGCATTAACAAGACTTAACTCATTTCTAGATGCACAGATTTACAACACTTAATATCCAAAGCTGGAACAATGAGGCTGGAGTCTCAAATCGCAATACAGAATATTTTAATAACAGTCCATGTGCTATCTTAGTCAAATCGACTTTTTTTCTGTAATCTGTCATAAATCCATGAATGGATTAGATTTGTTTTAGTTAATAGACTAATAGTTAACTGCCTGAATTAATTAACATTTTTTTCAAGCTCAATGTCTCATGTACTGTTTCAAATCCAGGTCACTGCTGAGGGACAATCTTTTTACAATTAAGAATATAAATTGTATACTCTAGATTTTTAATCATTTTAAACTGTGCATTACAACATGTTAATCATTAAACATTAAAAAGTTTTATAAAAGCTAGATTGCTCAGTTGGACAAATGTACAAAACCTTCCACCTTCTTAATAATTAATTTAATTATGCCTAAATATTTTATGCATTAAAGTCTTTACCGAAGATATTACTAACAGTATTAATAATGAATGACCTTGGACAAGCTGTAAACTCAAAGTATTACCCTGGTCCACATTCCTTGTAACTGTCTTTGTAAACGAAATACTTTATTTTTTCATTGACAAAAAGTAACACCGCAGCATTTCGTTGATCCGATCATGCATTCGTTTCCAATCATATGCCTTTCACATGCTCATATAAGATATAAATTTAGGAACATAAACATATGACTGTATGTAAACTGTACTGTATATGGCTGTTCTTGGTAGTTTAAAGAAAAATTACACACCAGTATTCCATTTCTCCCTAAACATTTTAAGCATCAAAGTCTTACATGTGGTTATTTCAGAAACATTTTTATTTGCTCCTTCTGACCATATTACTGTACGTTTATATAATTTGTGAAAATTGATCGTTTTAACCTTTTCTGCAAATATGCTCGTTATCGGAGTAAACAAAAGCATACTTTTAGAATTTGATTAATAGGGAATATAATATGGAATAACGTATCTAAAGAAATTAATTAAATCTTTTCAGTACCGACCAATGCACCATGAGTGCCCCTGTCGGTCATTTTGGCCAGCCAATCACTTACCGCAGTGCCCTGCGGCGGCTTGTGGGTAGTTTACCATACCGCGGGTTTGTACAGTGCATTTTGAATGGCTGCATCTGTACGACAGTACAGTATGTGTGAAATATATTTTTCATTATCAAAATCTAAAGTAAAATTACTTCCTAAGTACTTGTTGCTGACATCAGCATTAAGACAAAATATAGATTATTTTAACATGGATGTAATCTTGAAAAAAGCACATTGCATTCACAACAAGCAATAATAATAAACAATTTTTATATATTATGCTTTGTAAAACAGCCCTACTTTCATATTTAACATTTGTTTGATCTTTAACATTATGGAATTTTCAGTATAAAATTAATAAAAGTTGAAATAGTATACAACTTAAATGGAGTTTATAACAGAATTCAGGAGGGATGACAACAGCCAAGTTCAATCAGACTCAGCTTCTCACTTTCGACATCTAGAACAGTAGAAATACTGTATGTGATCCCCTTCTCTCTCTTGTTGCATATGTAATTTTGCATGGACCTACACTACACACAACATAGAACACACAAGTTACTTTGTGTACAGTATTTACAAACAAGGCATTTGAGGCCCAACATTCTGGTCACCCAGAAACCACAAACTGCTACTAAAAATTAAACTCTTAATATGCCTGCAGAGGCCACACAATAAATTAACTGCCTTCTAACTAAATACAAAGCAACCTGCAGTTAAATCTCTCTCTCTCTGCACCACGGATGACAAAAAATAAATGGGAGCCTATATCCTTATCCATAAAAATGCACCCTAAGCAGGAAAGATGTTTCTAACTCGGGTATGTTTTACCAGGAAACCCAAGTTCCCTAAAAACAAAAAAAGCACAGACTCTCTAACAAGGTTCAAATGCTTAGCGTCACTCAGGTTTTATAATAATAATAATAGTAGCTTACACTTATATAGTGCTTTTCTGGACACTCCACTCAAAGCTCTTTACAGGTAATGGGGACTCCCCTCCCACCACCACCAATGTGCAGCATCCACCTGGATGATGCGACAGCAGCCATAGTGTGCCAGAACGCTCACCACACATCAGCTATCAGTGGGGAGGAGAGCAGAGTAATGAAGCCAATTCATAGATGGGGATTATTAGGAGGCCATGACTGGTAAGGACCAATGGGAAATTTGGCCAGGACACCCCTACTCTTTTCGAGAAACACCCTGGGATTTTTAATGACCACAGAGAGTCAGGACCTCGGTTTTACGTCTCATCTGAAGGATAGCACCTGTTTACATTATAGTGTCCCCATCACTATACTGGGGCATTAGGACCCACATGGACCGCAGGGTGAGCGCCCCCTGCTGGCCCCACTAACACCTCTTCCAGCAGCAACCTTAGTGGGTTACCAGTTGTGAGTTGCAGAGTGATATGGCTGCTGGCTTTTGTTTGGATAATCATGAAGTAGGGATCTTGCCTAGCACAAGCTTCAAGTCCCAACTCCTCTGGACTTGTTTCTTTTCTCCCTGCTTCTCCTCTTCTTCTTTCTTCTTCCTCCCTTCTCCTCATGTGATCTTATATTGTGTTTCTGTACTTCTCTCTGCCAATCATTAATCCACAACTTACCAAGATAAACTTTACAATTGTTTTTGCTCAAGGGACCCCCCAGATCTCAGCAAACATCCTCTCTACTTTGAAGTTTGAAGTGTTTACTTTTCCCAGTGTCACAAACTTTATCTAAAATATAAGAGACACTTCAAAGTCACCTAAAGTTGTAACAGTATTTTTCTCAGTCTGTATCTGTTTTTCTCAATTCCCGCATAGCACCAAACATTTTACTCCAGTTCCTGCTGATTCCTGACCATCTGTGGCAACACCTCTCAGTCAATTTTAAAACTTGCCTTCCCTGCTTTCACGGCCAATCAGTGATCCTGACAGATCTTTTTACTAAAGAAGTGTTCTGGTTTCACGGTTTCCCAACAGAGTCTTTAACAGAGATCCTTAATTTATCTCCAGGTTCTGGTGGGTTTTCTGTTAGAAATTAGGAATTTGTATCTCTTAAGGATACCACCCTAACAGGACTTACAGGCATACCAGTGATGCCATGTGCCAGCATTTCATGATGACTGGGCATCTCGGCTTCTTCCTTGGGCTAAATTATCCTGAAAAATTCAGACTCGTCCCAGTGTGTGGTCCCAGTGTGTGGTCCATGTGTGTTTTTGTTGTAATGTACCACACTTCCTGACTTTGGTTGTTCTCCCTCCCCATTGGTTCATTAATTCATCTAACTTGCCTTATTATGTCATCAATCAGCTCTTGACCAATCAGAACTCAACTTCTTCAGTATTTAACTTGGAAGTTTTCAGAATGAAGGGGGCTTTTGCTTAAATTCAGTTCTGCTCGGCTCAGCTTCATTTAGCTTTTGTGTTGCTTCAGCTACGCTTCTCTGTTTTTGTTCGTTTCGCTTCGTGTGTGTTTCCATATAGTTTTGGCTTTGTTGGTTTATGTTTGTCTTCTTGTACTTTTGTTTGTTTGTGTTATCCTGTATTTAAAGCTTAACCTCTCATGTACAGCATTTAAGCTTTTAAATTTAAACTGTGTATTACAGCATGTTAATCATCAGTCATTAAAAAGTTGGTATATTTTATGAAAGCAAGATTGCTCAGATTGCAAAAGTACACAACCTACCTTTATCAATATTTTAATTATGCAGAAATATTTTATGCATCAAAGCCTTTACCGAAGATATTACTAGTAGTATTAATAATGAATGACCTTGGATAAGCTGTAAACTCAAAGTATTATGCTGGTCCACATTCTTTGTAACTGTCATTTTAAACGAAAAGACAATTTTTTCATTGACAGAAAGTAACACCACAGCATTTCGTTGATCTAACTAACAAGGGCGGGACATTAGCTAGCCAATAGGATAAAGGAATAAATTACTTTTATTGTTTATTTCTTTAGCACATTTATTTGAACACTTCCATCGATTGTACAAGCACTGAAAAACTGTCCAATCCCTAGTTCGTCTGGCATTTTCTTTTAGTATAACAGACATAAAAACTCCCTTGCTTTTAACAGAGCATTTCATAATTTCTAACAACGAAAATTATTTAAACTGCGACACTTATCATTCAACCAGAGCTCAAAATATCACAAGGATCCTCAGACTGTACAAAGACTGTATTAAAAGATACTTGTATCAGATACATGAGAATCCAAGCTTTTTTATCTACGCTTTCTTATCTACTCTAAGAAGTAGTCTTTAAAATTTATCACACAGTAAAAAGTATACCAGGGATTATGGTACCACTTCAGAAGGGTGTCAGCCAGTCAGATTCCAGGACCGGAATTATCTGTTATATAATTGAGAATATGTAATCACGTATCTAAAGAAATTAATAATGATATTAATTTAAGGATCTAAATATCTTAATCTATGTATCTATATAGCTGGAGTATTACTGTATTTCACTTTCTTTGTAAACATGTTTTGTTAACACCCGAATCGCAGGTGGATTCTGTTTTTTGGTCTGTTATGGTCTGTAGCTCAAATCCGGTTGTGTATCGCTTCTTTTGACACAAGAAAAAATTCCAATGTTAATGCGACATGGAAGATAATGTGGTGTATTAGTCGTTAGTGGAAAGATTTAATCATTTAATCTCTTTACTGTGCACATTTTAATCCGCTTAGTATTGAATATTTATATGGAATTTTACCACTAAAGGGAAATTTTAGTAGCTAAGCATAAAACGCAGAGGAGCATAATGAAGGTCATAAAGGTCATAAACGATATTAATTTAGGAACATAAACATATTATGTAAACTGTATGTTGCTTTTAAAGAAAAAATACACACCAATACTCAATTTCTCCTAAAGTATATTGACATTTTTTATATTTCAAAATAACACATGTTCGTACTGTATGTACAGTGCACAGCGGTACCGCAGGTTGAACTGTAGGGCGCAAATCCACCCGAACCCAAAAGCCCAACATAGTAATGTGCATTCGCCTGGCGCTGCGTGGTTTTGTTCACTCTCTGCGGGAGTGCTGGCTGTGATGAATTAAACCGGTTTCACAGGTATTTTCAAAGTAGAAGGGGGTGACTCTTCCAGTGAAAGACACCTCCCCCCCCCACCAAAACCCCTTTTGTTTTGCTTACAGTAGTAGTACTTAAGTACAGTACAGTAAGTACAGTAAGTACTTACTGTAGAGTACTTACTTATGGTAGTACTTCTCGTGTTAAGAAAGCTAGGTGTTAGCATAAACTATTAGTAATCAATAATATTAAATTTAGCACTGTAATAAATTGTGCTAATAATACATTCTATTCTACTCTGAGAATGTAGGGCGGAGGAAGAATGCCCGTGGTCAAAAAAAGTTTTTTTTTTAAGTTAATTGTGTGTCCATAATATTGCTATTTTGATATTGCTAATTGCTATTGCTACTGAGTGTCTGTGTCTACAGTACATTGTTTGTGAACAAACCGGTTTCACAGGTATTTTCAACCCCCAGCCAGTGTTGTTTCAGCGGTTGTTATCCCGTAAAACACTTTGAGGAGCCACCTTTAAAGGTGCTATATAAAATAAAGTTTATTATTATTATTGATATTGATCATATTTTTCCTCCCAGAACTTGTGAATTGTTGTTGTTATTGTTGTTGTTATCCTTGTAGCGGTGAGGCTTATTAATAAGGCAGAATTAAGTGTTTCTGAGCTTTCCCAAGTTAGGCCTAATTTCTCTGTTCATCTCTGTGGTGCAGCCACAGAGAAAGAATTCATGCAAGCTGATTTAAGATGTTTTCTTGTGATAAGAAACCAGCTCCCAAAGGGGGATGCACTTAGCTAAGCCTGGCTATCATGATCAATGGTCATCCATTGGCGCCTATCTGTCTAGGGAGTGCGAGTTGGACATCTGGATTGCATTCCTAAGTGTCAGGAGTAAGTGACTCATATCTCACCTTGATCAACCAATCAGGGACTGGTAGGGCCGAGTAACCCACGTGGGACTCTGATGCCCATGGAACTTTCAGCCAATCAATGAGCTGAAGTTCCTCCAGGTAAAAACAGGCAACACAGAGATTCAACAAGATTCAGATTCAACAATTCTAAAGGGAATTCAAAGGAGAATTCCAGGGCAGGACGGCCCAGGAGCAGAAGGCTCCCAAGGGCAGGACATTCTCGCAGCGCGCCTCCTGACCATCCTGAGACTCAGCCCGGACAACCACGGAACGGCCAGTGTGTCCGAGTGCCAGAACTTTCCTTTGTTCTAAGAGTCTAGAGTGGAGGTTGCCAGAGAGTAACCAGCAGCAGGCCTCGTGAACAGGTCGGAACTGTGGAAAGCTGAATCACTATTCAGAACTAGCTCTTCATCAGGAACGAACCGGTCCTCTTCCTGACTTGCTGGGACCCACAGTCATCTTTTCTCCTGTGCACAAACTTTGCTAGTTAAAGCCAACAGTGAGCATCAGCAGCACACCGTCGCAAGCCGCACAGCACAGCCTGGCACCAAGCCAGAGAGCGCGGATTGGACAGCAACAGCCTGCAACTGTTTCTTTGTGCCCGCAGGAGATCTGAATCCCCAAAGATTGGATGAGTATTCAACTTCAATGCATTACAGCTCGAGAATTCAATTGTTATCCCAACCAGTTGATATCAATTTAATTCCTAAGAGTTATGTACTTGTTTTGAGTATCTAATGTAGAAGTTGTAACCAAGTTCACTTTACGAAACGGTCTTAATGAATGATATACTGAACGTATGTCCTCTTGATATGTGTAACACTTTGTAACTGACTGAATATATACCTTTTGTATTCTGATAACCCTCTCGATAAGATCTGTTAGTTTTATATGCATATTCTATGTATTAATAAATGTATCCTCGTGTATTAGTACCTGTGTGTGCGCGTTGTTTGAGTTATGTCGCATGGTTGGATTCTAAAGCCATCAAAAGAATCAACTTTGTGATTTACTGCTACAATTAATAATTGTCTCAGTAAATGCCCAAACCCTACAGAACTGGTGCCTTCAGAGAGCCACTATGATTACATATTTGGCGTCCCTGAACCGGTTTTCCCTACATTTATTTGGCGTCCCTGGGTGGGCGTGGCAAGACTGAAATGAGTCAACCAAGCGAATAATTCATATAAAACGCCGCGGGTTTCATACACGACAATACAGTGTGCTGAAAGCCGAAAAAAAAAAAGTTCCCCTTGCTCTTTAAGCAGTGCTTGATTGTTTTGTGATCTTTTGCGATCTACCGGGTTGATTGCATACTTGATCTTGTGGTTTTCTGTGGTAAAACTGTAATTTCGTACTTAAAAGTAATACTCTTTAAGTTTAACGATGGTTGCTAAAAGGTCTGAATTCGAGTCGCTATTAAGCACTCTCTCTAGCAGCGACAGGTCTGACCACGATCTCTTCCATATCTCCGTCAGCGGAGAAGCTAGAATAAATCTCCATTCTCTGAGAGAGCTAGCGAAGGACATAGAGAGATTTGACCCCGCAGTGTCAGAGAATAATATCGAGAGTTATATTCAAGACCTCAGGTATACCCTGCAGTACCTGCCAAACGCCACAGAACAGGAGAAAGTGTTTCTGGTCAGGAAAACTACCAGCAGAGCTGTACATGAGTGGATGGCTAGGCAGATGAAAGAAGTCTGTAATGACTTTGAGCAGCTATGTCAAGCACTTATCGAAGAATACAGTGCGTTTATTGACCCGACTGCTGCGATAGCCGGCGCTCTTAACATTAAGCACGAGAGAGCAGAGTCCCCTCGCGAATATTACGAGAGACTTAGACGAACTTATTTTGCAGGGCGAAATGATGAGGGTTGCGAAGAGAACACAGATTTCAAGGGTTTATTCATTGCGAATCTCCACCCGTCAGTCAGAAAGATGATCTTAATGCATACAGATGCACAGACCATGAAAATGACTGATATTAAGAGATTCGTGCAGAAAGCCTGGGAGTATGATGTCCAAAGTCGCTCTGAGAAAAAAGCTGTTAAAGCGACTGTGTTCGCCGTCAGAGCCAGCAGGGTTAACTCCCTCCTGCTCGAAGGAGCACAGGTTCCTGAGCTGGCTAAGCCCCGTTCCAAAGCACTCACACAGGACCGCACCCAGCGTCCTAAGTGCCATGAGAACACCGGGGGAGGGAAAGGGCTAGATAAAGCTGAACAAAAGGATTCAGTAGCCGCCCGCCTGGCCAGGCTTGAACAAGCTTTATTAAGACAGGGACAACCGCTCCCCAAGTCTCCTGGAAACGTGAATGAGCTGATACTCTCCACTGGAGGAGGCGGAGACCCGCCCCCTCTCCCTCCCTCAGTCTATCTGATTGAGCGGAAGAGTTCCTGCCTGGATAAGGTCAGCCACTCCCAAGCGAGTGCTGACTCCACCCCTGAAGTCACAGAGCAGGCAGTAAAACAGAGAGGAAAAGCAGGAAGCTTTTACCTCAAGGCTGCCATGGGAGATGTCTTACCCAGTGAGACACTGATTGACACTGAGGTTGAAAGGTGTTTGATGTCACACGGCAAGCTCAAACGGGTAGAAAAAGAAAAGGGCATGCGACTCAGAGAGGAACCTTTGGTGGATCACCAGAAAGGCAAAGTGTGGAAACAGGTCAAGGCTCCTAAGTCTTCTGTACAGAAGGAAAGGGGGGCCAAGAGGCAGACTGGGCTCACACAGTGCCCACCGAACACAGAAGCCCATGCGGAGATTCCTTCTGTTCCCTCTGGACAAGAAATAAAAATATTTTCTTGTTCCCCGAATATACAGGGAAGTCGTGTCCCGGCCGAGGTCTCAACAGCCTCCCTGCCACAGGAGCGGTGCTCCAAGCAGCCGCCTGATCCACCAGGTAAAGCACACACCTTTTACATCCCTAAAGAGGAGCAGATCTCCCCACCTGGCGATGAAAAGGAGCTTTCCCTGTGCACCCTGGCACCCAAGAGGGGTCAGGACCACCACCCCGCAGTGGTGGAAAGGATCCAGATGGCAGGAGAGCAGGTTGGTGATGTAGCCCCCACCCTTAGCCCTGAGAGGTCCTCTATTAGTGAGGATCTGCTTGAGCAGCTGTCACAGGGCCACCGCCAGGTGCCCCTGGTGCAACATTCACAGGTTAGACAGGAGGTCCAGCTGGACGCTGAGACTACTGCGCTGTGGACACACCTGATCACAGATGCTGATTCCCTCTGCTTTGACCCAGGGAACCTGCAGTCAGGTAACATTATTTCTCACAACTACCAGGTAGTGAGTGAGACTGACCTGATTGTTCCTGCCTCAACGGCAGGGTTTCCAACACACCCAGTCCCCCAGAAGGGACAGGGAATGAAAGCCGAGCCGGTTTTCTTACAGCCACCAGCTCAGTCTGTCAGTCTGAGTCTGACCAACAGTGGTTCAGCCAGACTGGAGCTGGATGGTCAAGTCACCCGCCTGCCAGTGCAGGACATCGCAAAGAGAGGTGTCAGAATCCCCGCCTGCACTGACATGGGCCTGGTGAGTGATAGTAAGTTCAAAGACAGTGAACTAGCTATCCCAGTGCTGGGGCAGCTCCCTGAACCCCTAGCGAGGGAAGGGGGGAGCGAGCAGGTGTCCTACACCTACCCCCAGCAAACGATTGGAAACATGCCGATAGAGGGATTCCTCAATCAGGAAGTGTGCAGGGTGGACCTGAACAGTGAGAATAGGATAACAATCCCAGATCACTCAGGTGCTCCAGATGACCACTCAGCCGAGGGTCAGGCATGCTCCACCACTGCACCACCCCCTGCAGGGTTCCTAGAGCACAGGCATGAACAAATCGAAAAAGCAAATGCCCTGGAAAAGGAGGAGCAGCATCAGCAGCTGCGTCAGATCTCCCCAGATTTCCAGGATGTTGGTGCCCAAGATGCCACATGGCATACTGAGAAAGACACCATGTACACGCTGCACCAGCTTAGAAAGGCAACAGTCACTCAGAAGGAGATGACTGGGATCAGCCACCCGAAAAGACTTTTGGGAGGACTGATTGCTGCCGCCACTGTTGCACGTTTGCTTTTTCTGGTAGGTTTGTGTGCTACTGGCACTCTCACCCTGACTGCCCCAAGAAGGCAGGTGTCAGAGAGGCCAGAGGGTAGTGACAGACTGTATCGACAGCAGCAAAAGTTGGAAAGCTTAGGGAAAACCCTACAGGCAACTTCCTATGCAACAGGGTTAAACCTTATTCCCCAAACAGTGGACATGATTGTTGGTGTTATACAGTGGGTTTATGCTTGTGTGCAACAGGCCAGAATGTTGACACAAGACCTGTTAAGGGAGTTTAGTGCCACTGTGGCCAGTCTAGCCATGGCACAATTCCCAACCCACTTGATTCCACTCTTCTCAGTAGAGGAGTATGTGACATTAACCCCATCGCTCATAGCTCACCCAGAAGGCAATCCAAGATTGAATTCGGTTCCAAGTCTTGAGATGGGTATGGCTACCAAAGCTATCCATTGGCTGTGTCTAAACGATTCACCAATGAAGGGTGTAAAGCTACTAACGAGCAGAGGGAGGTTAATGGACCCCATGAAGAGCAGGTGGGAAGTAAATGGCTGGTCAGCACACCACATTTAACTGACACTATGACTTGTGACGGGCATGATACAGCTACCGCAATGCAGCTACCTAATCAAACAGTTTTCCTGTAAGTTCCCGAGGAGGCCATAGTACAGCATGGTAACTTAACACTGTACGGTCTGGAACCAGACGATATAAGACCAAAATTGAGGTCTTGGATGCCTTCAGGTGCCACACTATTGAATTGGATAGAAATCCAAGAAACAGTAAGCCCTGAAGAGGTACAGGTAGTGAGTTTGCTTTAATGGAACAAACCTCCAAACCACCCTAGCAGATACCCAACACAGGTGTTGTGGTTTATCGGAGGGCTGGGAACAGGAACCGTTGTTATTGTAACACTACTGCCGGGTAGTTGGATCATGACTGACAGTGTACTCTGAATGCTGTACTCTCGCATCAAGATGTACTCTGGGTAGCATGAATGAGTCAAAGGTAGCATGTCAAAAGAAAGGAAGTGACTTCTCCCCAAATATCTACTACAGAGGTATCAGATATTGACAGTGAACTTCCTGATGTGTAATTCCTAGACTTAGATAATGTCTCCTACCGTGTTTATACATACTCCAGATGTTATTCATCCTGTTTGTATCCAATGCTGGTTCCGGTATGAATTCTCGAGGAGTAATGTAGACATTTAAGATTAATGTTCTAATGGCAAGGGACATCACTTAACTCTGTTTTGTTTTGAAGGCAACAATGCCTCGGGACCTCGTGGCCTTCAAAAAGGGGGATATGTAGCGGTGAGGCTTATTAATAAGGCAGAATTAAGTGTTTCTGAGCTTTCCCAAGTTAGGCCTAATTTCTCTGTTCATCTCTGTGGTGCAGCCACAGAGAAAGAATTCATGCAAGCTGATTTAAGATGTTTTCTTGTGATAAGAAACCAGCTCCCAAAGGGGGATGCACTTAGCTAAGCCTGGCTATCATGATCAATGGTCATCCATTGGCGCCTATCTGTCTAGGGAGTGCGAGTTGGACATCTGGATTGCATTCCTAAGTGTCAGGAGTAAGTGACTCATATCTCACCTTGATCAACCAATCAGGGACTGGTAGGGCCGAGTAACCCACGTGGGACTCTGATGCCCATGGAACTTTCAGCCAATCAATGAGCTGAAGTTCCTCCAGGTAAAAACAGGCAACACAGAGATTCAACAAGATTCAGATTCAACAATTCTAAAGGGAATTCAAAGGAGAATTCCAGGGCAGGACGGCCCAGGAGCAGAAGGCTCCCAAGGGCAGGACATTCTCGCAGCGCGCCTCCTGACCATCCTGAGACTCAGCCCGGACAACCACGGAACGGCCAGTGTGTCCGAGTGCCAGAACTTTCCTTTGTTCTAAGAGTCTAGAGTGGAGGTTGCCAGAGAGTAACCAGCAGCAGGCCTCGTGAACAGGTCGGAACTGTGGAAAGCTGAATCACTATTCAGAACTAGCTCTTCATCAGGAACGAACCGGTCCTCTTCCTGACTTGCTGGGACCCACAGTCATCTTTTCTCCTGTGCACAAACTTTGCTAGTTAAAGCCAACAGTGAGCATCAGCAGCACACCGTCGCAAGCCGCACAGCACAGCCTGGCACCAAGCCAGAGAGCGCGGATTGGACAGCAACAGCCTGCAACTGTTTCTTTGTGCCCGCAGGAGATCTGAATCCCCAAAGATTGGATGAGTATTCAACTTCAATGCATTACAGCTCGAGAATTCAATTGTTATCCCAACCAGTTGATATCAATTTAATTCCTAAGAGTTATGTACTTGTTTTGAGTATCTAATGTAGAAGTTGTAACCAAGTTCACTTTACGAAACGGTCTTAATGAATGATATACTGAACGTATGTCCTCTTGATATGTGTAACACTTTGTAACTGACTGAATATATACCTTTTGTATTCTGATAACCCTCTCGATAAGATCTGTTAGTTTTATATGCATATTCTATGTATTAATAAATGTATCCTCGTGTATTAGTACCTGTGTGTGCGCGTTGTTTGAGTTATGTCGCATGGTTGGATTCTAAAGCCATCAAAAGAATCAACTTTGTGATTTACTGCTACAATTAATAATTGTCTCAGTAAATGCCCAAACCCTACAGAACTGGTGCCTTCAGAGAGCCACTATGATTACATATTTGGCGTCCCTGAACCGGTTTTCCCTACATTTATTTGGCGTCCCTGGGTGGGCGTGGCAAGACTGAAATGAGTCAACCAAGCGAATAATTCATATAAAACGCCGCGGGTTTCATACACGACAATACAGTGTGCTGAAAGCCGAAAAAAAAAAAGTTCCCCTTGCTCTTTAAGCAGTGCTTGATTGTTTTGTGATCTTTTGCGATCTACCGGGTTGATTGCATACTTGATCTTGTGGTTTTCTGTGGTAAAACTGTAATTTCGTACTTAAAAGTAATACTCTTTAAGTTTAACGATGGTTGCTAAAAGGTCTGAATTCGAGTCGCTATTAAGCACTCTCTCTAGCAGCGACAGGTCTGACCACGATCTCTTCCATATCTCCGTCAGCGGAGAAGCTAGAATAAATCTCCATTCTCTGAGAGAGCTAGCGAAGGACATAGAGAGATTTGACCCCGCAGTGTCAGAGAATAATATCGAGAGTTATATTCAAGACCTCAGGTATACCCTGCAGTACCTGCCAAACGCCACAGAACAGGAGAAAGTGTTTCTGGTCAGGAAAACTACCAGCAGAGCTGTACATGAGTGGATGGCTAGGCAGATGAAAGAAGTCTGTAATGACTTTGAGCAGCTATGTCAAGCACTTATCGAAGAATACAGTGCGTTTATTGACCCGACTGCTGCGATAGCCGGTGCTCTTAACATTAAGCACGAGAGAGCAGAGTCCCCTCGCGAATATTACGAGAGACTTAGACGAACTTATTTTGCAGGGCGAAATGATGAGGGTTGCGAAGAGAACACAGATTTCAAGGGTTTATTCATTGCGAATCTCCACCCGTCAGTCAGAAAGATGATCTTAATGCATACAGATGCACAGACCATGAAAATGACTGATATTAAGAGATTCGTGCAGAAAGCCTGGGAGTATGATGTCCAAAGTCGCTCTGAGAAAAAAGCTGTTAAAGCGACTGTGTTCGCCGTCAGAGCCAGCAGGGTTAACTCCCTCCTGCTCGAAGGAGCACAGGTTCCTGAGCTGGCTAAGCCCCGTTCCAAAGCACTCACACAGGACCGCACCCAGCGTCCTAAGTGCCATGAGAACACCGGGGGAGGGAAAGGGCTAGATAAAGCTGAACAAAAGGATTCAGTAGCCGCCCGCCTGGCCAGGCTTGAACAAGCTTTATTAAGACAGGGACAACCGCTCCCCAAGTCTCCTGGAAACGTGAATGAGCTGATACTCTCCACTGGAGGAGGCGGAGACCCGCCCCCTCTCCCTCCCTCAGTCTATCTGATTGAGCGGAAGAGTTCCTGCCTGGATAAGGTCAGCCACTCCCAAGCGAGTGCTGACTCCACCCCTGAAGTCACAGAGCAGGCAGTAAAACAGAGAGGAAAAGCAGGAAGCTTTTACCTCAAGGCTGCCATGGGAGATGTCTTACCCAGTGAGACACTGATTGACACTGAGGTTGAAAGGTGTTTGATGTCACACGGCAAGCTCAAACGGGTAGAAAAAGAAAAGGGCATGCGACTCAGAGAGGAACCTTTGGTGGATCACCAGAAAGGCAAAGTGTGGAAACAGGTCAAGGCTCCTAAGTCTTCTGTACAGAAGGAAAGGGGGGCCAAGAGGCAGACTGTGCTCACACAGTGCCCACCGAACACAGAAGCCCATGCGGAGATTCCTTCTGTTCCCTCTGGACAAGAAATAAAAATATTTTCTTGTTCCCCGAATATACAGGGAAGTCGTGTCCCGGCCGAGGTCTCAACAGCCTCCCTGCCACAGGAGCGGTGCTCCAAGCAGCCGCCTGATCCACCAGGTAAAGCACACACCTTTTACATCCCTAAAGAGGAGCAGATCTCCCCACCTGGCGATGAAAAGGAGCTTTCCCTGTGCACCCTGGCACCCAAGAGGGGTCAGGACCACCACCCCGCAGTGGTGGAAAGGATCCAGATGGCAGGAGAGCAGGTTGGTGATGTAGCCCCCACCCTTAGCCCTGAGAGGTCCTCTATTAGTGAGGATCTGCTTGAGCAGCTGTCACAGGGCCACCGCCAGGTGCCCCTGGTGCAACATTCACAGGTTAGACAGGAGGTCCAGCTGGACGCTGAGACTACTGCGCTGTGGACACACCTGATCACAGATGCTGATTCCCTCTGCTTTGACCCAGGGAACCTGCAGTCAGGTAACATTATTTCTCACAACTACCAGGTAGTGAGTGAGACTGACCTGATTGTTCCTGCCTCAACGGCAGGGTTTCCAACACACCCAGTCCCCCAGAAGGGACAGGGAATGAAAGCCGAGCCGGTTTTCTTACAGCCACCAGCTCAGTCTGTCAGTCTGAGTCTGACCAACAGTGGTTCAGCCAGACTGGAGCTGGATGGTCAAGTCACCCGCCTGCCAGTGCAGGACATCGCAAAGAGAGGTGTCAGAATCCCCGCCTGCACTGACATGGGCCTGGTGAGTGATAGTAAGTTCAAAGACAGTGAACTAGCTATCCCAGTGCTGGGGCAGCTCCCTGAACCCCTAGCGAGGGAAGGGGGGAGCGAGCAGGTGTCCTACACCTACCCCCAGCAAACGATTGGAAACATGCCGATAGAGGGATTCCTCAATCAGGAAGTGTGCAGGGTGGACCTGAACAGTGAGAATAGGATAACAATCCCAGATCACTCAGGTGCTCCAGATGACCACTCAGCCGAGGGTCAGGCATGCTCCACCACTGCACCACCCCCTGCAGGGTTCCTAGAGCACAGGCATGAACAAATCGAAAAAGCAAATGCCCTGGAAAAGGAGGAGCAGCATCAGCAGCTGCGTCAGATCTCCCCAGATTTCCAGGATGTTGGTGCCCAAGATGCCACATGGCATACTGAGAAAGACACCATGTACACGCTGCACCAGCTTAGAAAGGCAACAGTCACTCAGAAGGAGATGACTGGGATCAGCCACCCGAAAAGACTTTTGGGAGGACTGATTGCTGCCGCCACTGTTGCACGTTTGCTTTTTCTGGTAGGTTTGTGTGCTACTGGCACTCTCACCCTGACTGCCCCAAGAAGGCAGGTGTCAGAGAGGCCAGAGGGTAGTGACAGACTGTATCGACAGCAGCAAAAGTTGGAAAGCTTAGGGAAAACCCTACAGGCAACTTCCTATGCAACAGGGTTAAACCTTATTCCCCAAACAGTGGACATGATTGTTGGTGTTATACAGTGGGTTTATGCTTGTGTGCAACAGGCCAGAATGTTGACACAAGACCTGTTAAGGGAGTTTAGTGCCACTGTGGCCAGTCTAGCCATGGCACAATTCCCAACCCACTTGATTCCACTCTTCTCAGTAGAGGAGTATGTGACATTAACCCCATCGCTCATAGCTCACCCAGAAGGCAATCCAAGATTGAATTCGGTTCCAAGTCTTGAGATGGGTATGGCTACCAAAGCTATCCATTGGCTGTGTCTAAACGATTCACCAATGAAGGGTGTAAAGCTACTAACGAGCAGAGGGAGGTTAATGGACCCCATGAAGAGCAGGTGGGAAGTAAATGGCTGGTCAGCACACCACATTTAACTGACACTATGACTTGTGACGGGCATGATACAGCTACCGCAATGCAGCTACCTAATCAAACAGTTTTCCTGTAAGTTCCCGAGGAGGCCATAGTACAGCATGGTAACTTAACACTGTACGGTCTGGAACCAGACGATATAAGACCAAAATTGAGGTCTTGGATGCCTTCAGGTGCCACACTATTGAATTGGATAGAAATCCAAGAAACAGTAAGCCCTGAAGAGGTACAGGTAGTGAGTTTGCTTTAATGGAACAAACCTCCAAACCACCCTAGCAGATACCCAACACAGGTGTTGTGGTTTATCGGAGGGCTGGGAACAGGAACCGTTGTTATTGTAACACTACTGCCGGGTAGTTGGATCATGACTGACAGTGTACTCTGAATGCTGTACTCTCGCATCAAGATGTACTCTGGGTAGCATGAATGAGTCAAAGGTAGCATGTCAAAAGAAAGGAAGTGACTTCTCCCCAAATATCTACTACAGAGGTATCAGATATTGACAGTGAACTTCCTGATGTGTAATTCCTAGACTTAGATAATGTCTCCTACCGTGTTTATACATACTCCAGATGTTATTCATCCTGTTTGTATCCAATGCTGGTTCCGGTATGAATTCTCGAGGAGTAATGTAGACATTTAAGATTAATGTTCTAATGGCAAGGGACATCACTTAACTCTGTTTTGTTTTGAAGGCAACAATGCCTCGGGACCTCGTGGCCTTCAAAAAGGGGGATATGTAGCGGTGAGGCTTATTAATAAGGCAGAATTAAGTGTTTCTGAGCTTTCCCAAGTTAGGCCTAATTTCTCTGTTCATCTCTGTGGTGCAGCCACAGAGAAAGAATTCATGCAAGCTGATTTAAGATGTTTTCTTGTGATAAGAAACCAGCTCCCAAAGGGGGATGCACTTAGCTAAGCCTGGCTATCATGATCAATGGTCATCCATTGGCGCCTATCTGTCTAGGGAGTGCGAGTTGGACATCTGGATTGCATTCCTAAGTGTCAGGAGTAAGTGACTCATATCTCACCTTGATCAACCAATCAGGGACTGGTAGGGCCGAGTAACCCACGTGGGACTCTGATGCCCATGGAACTTTCAGCCAATCAATGAGCTGAAGTTCCTCCAGGTAAAAACAGGCAACACAGAGATTCAACAAGATTCAGATTCAACAATTCTAAAGGGAATTCAAAGGAGAATTCCAGGGCAGGACGGCCCAGGAGCAGAAGGCTCCCAAGGGCAGGACATTCTCGCAGCGCGCCTCCTGACCATCCTGAGACTCAGCCCGGACAACCACGGAACGGCCAGTGTGTCCGAGTGCCAGAACTTTCCTTTGTTCTAAGAGTCTAGAGTGGAGGTTGCCAGAGAGTAACCAGCAGCAGGCCTCGTGAACAGGTCGGAACTGTGGAAAGCTGAATCACTATTCAGAACTAGCTCTTCATCAGGAACGAACCGGTCCTCTTCCTGACTTGCTGGGACCCACAGTCATCTTTTCTCCTGTGCACAAACTTTGCTAGTTAAAGCCAACAGTGAGCATCAGCAGCACACCGTCGCAAGCCGCACAGCACAGCCTGGCACCAAGCCAGAGAGCGCGGATTGGAGAGCAACAGCCTGCAACTGTTTCTTTGTGCCCGCAGGAGATCTGAATCCCCAAAGATTGGATGAGTATTCAACTTCAATGCATTACAGCTCGAGAATTCAATTGTTATCCCAACCAGTTGATATCAATTTAATTCCTAAGAGTTACGTACTTGTTTTGAGTATCTAATGTAGAAGTTGTAACCAAGTTCACTTTACGAAACGGTCTTAATGAATGATATACTGAACGTATGTCCTCTTGATATGTGTAACACTTTGTAACTGACTGAATATATACCTTTTGTATTCTGATAACCCTCTCGATAAGATCTGTTAGTTTTATATGCATATTCTATGTATTAATAAATGTATCCTCGTGTATTAGTACCTGTGTGTGCGCGTTGTTTGAGTTATGTCGCATGGTTGGATTCTAAAGCCATCAAAAGAATCAACTTTGTGATTTACTGCTACAATTAATAATTGTCTCAGTAAATGCCCAAACCCTACAGAACTGGTGCCTTCAGAGAGCCACTATGATTACATATTTGGCGTCCCTGAACCGGTTTTCCCTACATCCTGTAAAGCGCTTTGAGAAGCATACTGTCCAGCTTGTCAGGTGCATTCTCTTGTAAAATAATAAGTAGAGTTTTGGGGTTATTAGGCTCTACTTACAGCAACCCAATGTAAATACATTTTGTCTCCAAATCCACCACCACTTGTATGAATCATAGCCCTGCCAAACGATGCAAATTCCGCTGCAATGGTTGTGTGCAGGAATTATTCAGTATGGCATCTCCATGTTCACGTAAACACTGCTCTGTGTGCAAATGCAAATGCATTTAAAAAAAGTTTTTTTTTTAAAAAAAGCTAGCTATATAGCCAGCTATATAAAATAAAGTTTATTATTATTATTAGTATTGATGATATTCTTCCTCCCAGGACTTGTAAAATTGTTGTTATTGTTGTTATCCCGTAAAGCACTTTGAGAAGCATACTGTCCAGCATATTGTATTTCATGGCACTTTGACAGATCTTCTTATAATCACTTGTTGTTAGAATATCCCCCAAGAGGATATTCCCCCCAAGAGGATATAGAGGATATCCCCCAAGAGGTATCCAGGTAACAGTGAAACGGGCGTACAGTCTGGGGAAATTGCCCGTTTTCCATATAAATAGTTCCCTGCTTCCGCACCCCTTGGTCTCTCTCTCTCTCTCGGGCCGGCACTCTTGGTGGGCTTGTCTTGTGTCTCTCTCTCGTCTGGGTGGGGGAGTGCTGCTGGTGGGTGGTGACGGAGAAGAAATAAAGTGCAGTTTTTAACTCCACAAGTCTGAGTCTCTGTGTTCGTCCTCAACGAACCCAAATTCGTTACATTGGTGTCAGAACCTGGAGGATGGACAGTGAACGGCCGATGATGTCGGACTCGGAGAACCGCCGGTTCCCCCAGCTCCGGGGACTCCGGAGGCTGTCGGGAAACGGTACCGGGGCAGCCTAAAGGGGGGAAGGCCGCCCTTGAGCGATGCTACCCCCGCTCCGGAAAGCCAGAAGGAGCGCTTCACCCCGCCTGCTGTGGGAAGGGTTGGCCACAGCTGGGACTTATTCCTTCCCTGCCTCGCCGAGGGCAGACCCTGCTAGGCCCTCGTCGACACCGGTTCGACCATCACCCTGCTGCAGCCTGGTGTCCTGCTGGGCACCGAGGCAGCCGGACCCCAGGGCGCTCACCATGCACTTTAGGGCTGGAAGAGTGAAACACCCCTTCTACCTTGCACCAGTCTGCGAGGACTGTATCCTGTGGTTGGACTGGTTGCAGCAGGTGGGTGGTTGCCTTGACTTGGGCATGAGGGACAGGGTGCTGCGGCGAGGGTGGCGGGTGCCCTCATGCAGCGAGGTCAGGTGGCAGTTTGTGGTGTCGCGGTTCGCTCCGTGGGGCAGTTCTCCAAGTATTATACGGCCAGCCGGAGGCCACCGAGCAGTGACCTCGCCGCTGGAGGACACCTGCCACCCCCGGCGCAACACCTTGTCCCTCACCTCCAAGGCCTGCCACAGTGCACAGAGTGCCTTACAAACTTCAGGTAGGGGCAAGCTTATCTCACCGTTCTGGGAGTCAGCTCTGGCACGCTCGCCCCGACACCCGTGGCTCCGACAGGCCCAGGCGACGCCCGCCGCTGCCACCTCCGCTTCCCGCTCCGGTCAACCCACACACCTCGGACACCTCCCGCCCCGCCCACTGCGGGACTGATTCGTTCCCCCTGCCCCACCAACTCTTGCCGGCCCAAGTCAAGGCAACCACCCACCTGCTGCAACCAGTCCAACTCCAGGATACACTAGGGCAAGGTAGAAGCGGTGTTTCACCCTCGCAGCCCTAAAGTGCACGGTGAGCGCCCTGGGGGTTCGGCTGCCTCGGTGCCCGGCAGGACACCAGGCTGCAGCAGGGTGATGGTCGAACCAGTGTCGACGAGGGCCTGGCAGGGTCTGCCCTCGATGAGGAAGGGAAGTAATAAGACCCGGCTGTGGCCATCCCTTCCCACAGCAGGCGGGGTGAAGTGCTCCTTCTGGGTTTCCGGAGCGGGGGTAGCGTTGCTCAAGGGCAGCCTTCCCACCTTTAGGCCTCCCCGCTTCCGTTTCCCGATGGCCTCCGGAGTCCCCGGGGCTCCAGCGCCTCCTCCCCATCTGATTGGTGCCCACTGGTCTCGTCGAATACGGCATCAACCTGCTCAGCCAGAGCCAGGGCCTGTTCCAAGAGGACTGGCGCAGCCAGCATCATGTGGTGCTGCACCTCAGTTGGCGCCAGGGCCCAGAGGAACGCCTGGAGAGTAGGTCATGTCTGCGGCGACTGGACCCAGTGGCTCTCCCACTAGGCAGCAGCGTTGGGCCAACCTTGCCCGCAGCAGTCCCGGCGCCTCCCCTCTCCTGCCAAAACGCCTCCGGAGGGCCGACGCCAACGCCGCATAGTTGTACCGCTGGTCCCCAGGTACATCCAGTAACGCCCAGCAAGCGTTCCCCTCCAGGACGGTGGTGAGGTGGCCCGCCATCTCCACCTGAGACCAGCCGTTTGCCAAGACCGCTATCTGGAACTGGGCCTCAAACATTTGCCATGGGAGCTCCCCATTATAACGGCTCGGTCTCACCTGGAGCAGGGGTGGCGGGCTGTACCCTGCTTGTCTGGCGTCTCCTTCCTGCCCTCCAAGAGCGCAGGCCCGAGAGAGAGAGAGAGGGAGAGAGACAGACAGACAGACAGACCGACCAGGGAACCAGGGAACTATTTACATGGAAAACGGGTGATCTCCCCAGACTGTACGCCAGCTTCACTGTTACCTGGATACCTCTTGGGGGATATCCTCTATATCCTCTTGGGGGATATTCTAACAACAAGTGATTTTAAGACGATCTGTCAAAGTACAATGAAATACAAGATGCTGGACAGTATGCTTCTTGCTTCATGCTTTACAGGATAACAACAACAACAACAACAACAATTTTACAAGTCCTGGGAGGAAGAATATCATCAATACTAATAATAATAATAAACTTTATTTTATATAGCTGGCTTTATAGCTAGCTTTTTTTTTTTAAAAAAAACTTTTTTTAAATGCATTTGCACACAGAGCAGTGTTTACGTGAACATGGAGATGCCATACTGAATAATTCCTGCACACAACCATTGCAACAGAATTTGCATCGTTTGGCAGGGCTATGATTCATACAAGTGGTGGTGGATTTGGAGACAAAATGTATTTACATTGGGTTGCTGTAAGTAGAGTCTAATAACCCCAAAACTCTACTTATTATTTTACAAGAGAATGCACCTGACAAACTGGACAGTATGGAACTCAAAGCGCTTTACAGGATAACAACAACAATAACAACAACAATTTACAAGTTCTGGGAGGAAAAATATGATCAATATTAATAATAATAAACTTTATTTTATATAGCGCCTTTACAGGTGGCTCCTCAAGGCGCTTTACTGGATAACAACTGATGAAACAATGACTGGGGGTTGAAAATACCTGTGAAACCGGTTTGTTCACAATATACAGATGCAGCCATTCAAAGTGAGCGGTACAGACACGTACCGCAGGTAAGATGACGCGGGGTACCGCGGTGCATGATTGGTTGACCGACAGGGGCACTCGTGGTCCGTTGGTCTGTCGTAGAAAGACTTACTGTAAACGTCTTTACTGTGCCCGTTGTAGATATTGAATTTTACCACTGAAGGGAAATCTTAGTAGCTGAGCATAAAAAGAATAGGAGCATACTGTAACACGTGTGAAGGCCATAAACGATATTAATTTTGGAACGTAAACATACAGTATATAGCTGGTCTCGGTACTTTAAAGAAAAAAATACACACCAGTATTCCATTTCTCCCTAAACATTGTAAGCTTCGAAGTCTTTAACTAACGTGATACCGGAGTCAACAAGCATACTTTTAGAATTTGATTAAAAGGGAATATAATATGGAATCGCGTATCTAAAGAATTTAATAACGGTATTCGTGTGCTGCGACAGGGCTGTGTAGGGCTGTTTCGCCCGCCTGTTCATGCGAGCTGTCTTGTAGCCGACTGGTCTAGGTGCGTGACTACCAACTAGCAGGTTGTGTGTTCGAATCCAGCTGGTGCTGGACTTTTCCTTTAACAAATATTTCTTCGAAAAAATAGAATAGCGATATTATGGACAATCAATTGACTTTTATATTTCAAAATATCGCAACATGATCGATATTTGCGATATTTTGAACATATCTTCCCTTCTGACAGCGGTTCCTGCTTCTATTGTGTGTGTGTGTGCAACAGAGTAAATTTTTATAGAGAAATGGAGGCTGGACAGTATGCGTTACAATATAAACATTTATATCGATTTAAATCGTGTTCTGATTTAAATCGCAAACGCGTGTTTAATTATGTGTTTTTTAATCATAATCAGGCTAATGCATTTCTACATTTTCTGTATGAACCAGCTTAGAGGTTCATACAGAAAGACAGCTTGTGTTTAAATTGAGTGTAAGGTAATTTATGCTTCTAAAGTCATGGTCAGCATTTATTATTGTACTGTGCTGTAAACTTTTTCTGTGCCTAGTCACATTATTTTATAGCGTTTTTATTGTGTTATTAAATCCGGTGGCGCTGTGTGTTAGTTTCCTGACTCCCATTATTTAAACTGCGACACTGATCATTCATCTCTAAATCAACTTTATTTTATATAGCGTTTTAAGCGAATAGGTAATTAGATTGCTCATAAACCTAATCGCTTTTTCTACATAAACACAGCGTGATTGCTCTCTGAAAATGCTTTTCCTTTATTTTTAAAGTAGGCTCAGATTTCAACTGTAGATCGTATTATTATAAACTTCCTTGGAAAAATGTATTTTATGTAAACCATGTTTGCTATTAATTCATTTAGGGCTAAAATACGTTCATTGTCTTCCAATCGAGTCGAGTTGACATTGGAAGCCTGCCACACCCGGACTGTTAAACCAACGCATTAGCACGTCAAAGCCCATTGAGGGTATTAAGCCAGTATTGGCTTTAGTATTCCCCCCCTCTCCCCTCAATTCAATTCAATTCAAGGTGTTTTATTTGCATGACAGATGGGTACAAGCAGTGTTGGGTATGTATATTGTAACGCTTATGGCAGACAGGCACTGTGTAAGAGCCGGCGCACCAGAGCAGCGCACCGAGGGAGCGTCTGCATTTATAACTTAGTTTTTAAAATTAGTCAAGCAATATGAAGCATCTCCTTTTACTTAGTGCCTGAGCATAAAAAGAATAGGAGCATACTGCAACGCGTGTGAAGTCCATAAACGATATTAATTTTGGAACTTAAACATACAGTATATGGCTGGTCTCGGTACTTTAAAGAAAACATACACACCAGTATTCCATTTCTCCCTAAACATTTTAAGCATCGAAGTCTTTAACTAACGTGATACCGGAGTCAACAAGCATACTTTTAGAATTTGATTAAAAGGGAATATAATATGGAATCGCGTATCTCAAGAAATTAATAACGATATAATTATATTCATGTTGCAAAAGAACTGCAACGGACATAAACACTCCCTTGCTTTTAACAGAGCGTTCCATAATTTCGAACTACGAAAATGCCAGGTGAAAGGATTTGTAAACGTATTTTGTTAAAGCAAGTCAGTTTTTTCCGCAACACATAAAAGACATTTTTCCAAGAAAGTTTAGCCTTTGTCACTAATGAAACCACTAAATAAAGACATAAATATAGAAATCTTAAGATTTGTTTTATTTAATGTTGGTAGCAGGATGAACTGTCAGAGTGTATATTTTGTCGCAGAGTTGCTGCAAGATGTTAACAGTGAAAAAGGTATTTAGAAATGAGTTATTTCAAGATGAACATTTTCAGAATAATTGCAAATCTAGCAGGATAGAGAAAGCACAGAAAACTGGCAGTTAGATTGATCAGATTAGTATGAAAAGTCATTTAGCAAAGGGAATGAGAAGAGTGACAAACTAGTATACTTTAGATCTTTTTTTCTGAACCAGGGAAAATCTGATCATGTTTCCCTATAACAATAATAAAAAACTTTATTTGATATATCACCATTAAAGGTGGCATATCAAAGCAATACAGTAGATGTAAAAACAGATAAAAGGACCACAGATTACAAAGTAAATGCATATAAGAAAGACAAGCAGTTAGAGGTGCTACCAAAATTAGAAAATGAAGCAGATACAGACACTAAGTCTTCTGAAAAGAAAGGTTCTGAGGTTAGATTTAAACTGGCCCTGGTGTGTGTGTGTGTGTTTGTGTCTGTCTGTCCTGTGATGGACTGGCGCTATGTCCAGGGTGTATTCTGCCTTGTGTCCGTCGCTTACTGGGATAGGCTCTAAATCCTCTGTACTGGATAAAGAGATTAGAAATGGATGGAAGTAAAGGCACTGTGTGGATGGAACTATACACAGTGTTAGAAACCCACTATGAAATGGCAGCATCTCACTGAGAATAAAACATTTTATAGTGCTGGCTTAACGAAACAGCCTTTCCACCTCTCTTGCACATCATCAATTCTTTAGGTTGGGTCTAATATTTTCCAGTAGTATACAGAATGGGATACAAAATGCTGTCAGGCAGGTAACAGAAAAGAGAAAAATATAAATATTTCCATTTTACAGACGTTCACACATTTATAACATTTTGGCTCAATAAAAAGCTAACCCAATAATTAAATGTGATAAATATAGTTTGGATGTTTATACATTCATGTTAATCGTATTCTTGATTTATTTCAATAAGTGTTCATGTTTCATTTGCTAACTTAGAGCATATTGTGCAATGAAGAATAAAATAGCTGCATGACAAGTGACTTCCTTCTCTCAGTGGAAATTAAAAGGTAGCCTGATAAATTATAAGACAGTAAGAAAGGTTCCAATCAGGAGGAGACAATTCTTTCCATTTTTTTTTTGTTTGATTGCTGGTAGCAAACTGATCTGAGGATCTACTCCAGCTCTTTCTCTTTTTATCATACAGTAAATTTTATTTTCTTGCTTTCTGAAACACAATATAACAAAAAATAACCTCACAAACTCAAAGAAAAAATTCTTGCTCCCCCCCCTCCCCTTGGCAGTACTTCCTCCCATGCTTTTAACTAAGGGCATCTAAAATACTGTCAAACAGCGACAATGGTATCTCTGTACAAGGCTTTGACTGTGTCAATCACAGCACCTACCGTTCCCTTACCAGCAACAACATGGATTCTAACACTCAGACATTAAAAAAAGTCAGGTCAAGAGAGAAAATACCGAGCTTTACAACATGCGGTACCAGTAACATTTTACCCACAGTAGACTCACCAACCAGATGTGTTTCAGTTTCTGTGATAAGCCTAGATTAATCATATCCTCTCCTCTAGTAGGAGCACCAAGTGTAAACGTAACGCCCCTATTAAAAATAATGGCAAAAATGAAGTTCACTCTTTCTAGAACATACCTTCCTATGGACACTCCTAAAATGTATAAAATAGTGTCCACAGCATCTCATAATAGAGGCAAATGGGGAACTACAAACTCATTTCATACAATGCCATCCATGAGGGGTTAAATACACCCTGAGAGAAATTAATTTCTGGATAATTCAACGGCTGTGATTTCTGGAATATGTATTATCCCAAATATTTTCAAAAGAAATTGAATCATTTCAATGAATCTGTGCCATTCAAGTACCTACTCCAGACAGTAACCACTGCTAAGGGTTTATATGAAGCTTGCATTAAAAGACTTTAAAAAAATGTCATGTTCCCATAAAAAGTCATGCCTTGGAGTATAGACCCCCAAAGGAATGCCATAGACTCAAACTGCAAAATAAACACATACAGAAAGAAAGTATTTGTATTGTAATTGCAAATCCTGGTATGAGTGATTGGTATGACTTTCCTCATTACAAATCTCTTATTAGAATTTAAATTTCTCTGTAACTCCAGGTCAGAACAGAGAAAATGTAACTGCTTTAAGGAGTTTACGATTATGAAAAATAGAAGGATAAGCATGATACGTATGTCTTCTGTCATTTTCTAAGTCATGTTACTGAGCACCAAATCGTATTGAGAATATGAATCCATTTAAGGTTTATACCATTAAAGTAAAGGTTTATTCCATGCTGAAAATGTTTGTACCAGACTTTTTTGAGGCCTGTTTAATTGTGTCTGAAGTTTGATGTTGTAAATTTTATTGTTAAAAAGATCCATGAAAATGTCATTACTAAAGTTAGCTGTACTGTTGGTATTGTAAGTGGCAAGTAGAGCTCATATTTTAGATTTTGTGTAGTTGCTAGCGTTGAACTGTGTGTTGGATGCACATGAATTGAAGGAATGGGCAAACATAGCTGATGCGGATCCACAGAGCCAGCATATTAAGATGTTTATAATTAGAGGCAATTTGTTTAAATAACTAGGTATGGATACTGATGTGCAAGAGAGGTGGAAAGGCTGTTTCCTTAAGCCAGCACTATAAAATGTTTTATTCTCAGTGAGATGCTGCCATTTCATAGTGGGTTTCTAACACTGTGTATAGTTCCATCCACACAGTGCCTTTACTTCCATCCATTTCTAATCTCTTTATCCAGTACAGAGGATTTAGAGCCTATCCCAGTAAGCGACGGACACAAGGCAGAATACACCCTGGACACAGCGCCAGTCCATCACAGGACAGACAGACACAAACACACACACCAGGGCCAGTTTAAATCTAACCTCAGAACCTTTCTTTTCAGAAGACTTAGTGTCTGTATCTGCTTCATTTTCTAATTTTGGTAGCAGCTCTAACTGCTTGTCTTTCTTATATGCATTTACTTTGTAATCTGGGGTCCTTTTATCTGTTTTTACATCTACTGTATTGCTTTGAGATCCCACCTTTAATGGTGATATATCAAATAAAGTTTTTTATTATTGTTATAGGGAAACATGATCAGATTTTCCCTGGTTCAGAAAAAAAGATCTAAAGTATACTAGTTTGTCACTCTTCTCATTCCCTTTGCTAAATGACTTTTCATACTAATCTGATCAATCTAACTGCCAGTTTTCTGTGCTTTCTCTATCCTGCTAGATTTGCAATTATTCTGAAAATGTTCATCTTGAAATAACTCATTTCTAAATACCTTTTTCACTGTTAACATCTTGCAGCAACTCTGCGACAAAATATACACTCTGACAGTTCATCCTGCTACCAACATTAAATAAAACAAATCTTAAGATTTCTATATTTATGTCTTTATTTAGTGGTTTCATTAGTGACAAAGGCTAAACTTTCTTGGAAAAATGTCTTTTATGTGTTGCGGAAAAAACTGACTAGCTTTAACAAAATACGTTTACAAATCCTTTCACCTGGCATTTTCGTAGTTCGAAATTATGGAACGCTCTGTTAAAAGCAAGGGAGTTTTTATGTCCGTTGCAGTTCTTTTGCAACATGAATATAATTATATCGTCATTAATTTCTTGAGATACGCGATTCCATATTATATTCCCTTTTAATCAAATTCTAAAAGTATGCTTGTTGACTCCGGTATCGCGTTAGTTAAAGACTTCGATGCTTAAAATGTTTAGGGAGAAATGGAATACTGGTGTGTATGTTTTCTTTAAAGTACCGAGACCAGCCATATACTGTATGTTTAAGTTCCAAAATTAATATCGTTTATGGACTTCACACGCGTTGCAGTATGCTCCTATTCTTTTTATGCTCATGCACTAAGTAAAAGGAGATGCTTCATATTGCTTGACTAATTTTAAAAACTAAGTTATAAATGCAGACGCTCCCTCGGTGCGCTGCTCTGGTGCGCCGGCTCTTACACAGTGCCTGTCTGCCGTAAGCGTTACAATATACATACCCAACACTGCTTGTACCCATCTGTCATGCAAATAAAACACCTTGAATTGAATTGAATTGAGGGGAGAGGGGGGGAATACTAAAGCCAATACTGGCTTAATACCCTCAATGGGCTTTGACGTGCTAATGCGTTGGTTTAACAGTCCGGGTGTGGCAGGCTTCCAATGTCAACTCGACTCGATTGGAAGACAATGAACGTATTTTAGCCCTAAATGAATTAATAGCAAACATGGTTTACATAAAATACATTTTTCCAAGAAAGTTTATAATAATACGATCTACAGTTGAAATCTGAGCCTACTTTAAAAAAAAAGGAAAAGCATTTTCAGAGAGCAATCACGCTGTGTTTATGTAGAAAAAGCGATTAGGTTTATGAGCAATCTAATTACCTATTCGCATAAAACGCTATATAAAATAAAGTTGATTTAGAGATGAATGATCAGTGTCGCAGTTTAAATAATGGGAGTCAGGAAACTAACACACAGCGCCACCGGATTTAATAACGCAATAAAAACGCTATAAAATAATGTGACTAGGCACAGAAAAAGTTTACAGCACAGTACAATAATAAATGCTGACCATGACTTTAGAAGCATAAATTACCTTACACTCAATTTAAACACAAGCTGTCTTTCTGTATGAACCTCTAAGCTGGTTCATACAGAAAATGTAGAAATGCATTAGCCTGATTATGATTAAAAAACACATAATTAAACACGCGTTTGCGATTTAAATCAGAACACGATTTAAATCGATATAAATGTTTATATTGTAACGCATACTGTCCAGCCTCCATTTCTCTATAAAAATTTACTCTGTTGCACACACACACACAATAGAAGCAGGAACCGCTGTCAGAAGGGAAGATATGTTCAAAATATCGCAAATATCGATCATGTTGCGATATTTTGAAATATAAAAGTCAATTGATTGTCCATAATATCGCTATTCTATTTTTTCGAAGAAATATTTGTTAAAGGAAAAGTCCAGCACCAGCTGGATTCGAACAAACAACCTGCTAGTTGGTAGTCACGCACCTAGACCAGTCGGCTACAAGACAGCTCGCATGAACAGGCAGGCGAAACAGCCCTACACAGCCCTGTCGCAGCACATGAATACCGTTATTAAATTCTTTAGATACGTGATTCCATATTATATTAGCAGAAAAGCTTAAAACTACCACTTTTTCACAAGCTATTTCACATGCTAGTTAAATACTTCGATTCTTAAAATCGTTAGGGAGAAATGGAATACCGGTGTGTATTTTTCCTTTAAAGTGCCGATTCCTGGAATCTGACTGGCTGACACCCCTCTTAAGTGGTTCCATAAAATCTGGTATACAGAAAAGAAAGCGTTGATAAATACAAGTGTCTTTTAATACACTCTTTGCTGTGCTCTTGAGGATCCTTGTGATATTTTAAGCTCTAGTTGAATGATAGGTGTCGCATTTTAAATCATTTTCGTAGTTAGAAATTATGAAAAGCCCTGTTAAAAGCAAGGAAGTTTTTATGCCCGTTGAAGTAAAACAAAATGCCTGACAAAGTATGGCTTGGACAGATTCCAAGTGCTTGTACAAATGTGCTAAAGAAATTATACTTTGAGTATACAGCTTGTCCAAAGTCATCCATTATTAATACTATTAGTAATATCTTCAGTAAAGGCTTTGATGCATAAATATTTCTGATAAAGGTAGGTTGTGTACTTCTGTCCAACTGAGCAATCTTGCTTTCATAAAATATACCAACATTTTAATGACTGATGATTAACATGCTGTAATACACAGTTCAAAATTAAAGGCTCAAATGCTGTACATGAGAGGTTAAGCTCCCCCTGGCGGTTTTACAAGGCGACGCCGGATACTTAACCACGTGACACCGTGATACCGCGTGATACTGCGACATGCCCATCGGGGTATGCCGCGAAATACCTCACCCATTTTGAATGGCTACATCTGTACTGTAGACACAGAGTGTTACACCAATGCATTAGCATGTTAAAGCAATTCCATTGAGGAGCCGGGCACGATAATTGTTTTGTTCCTTGATTTTCTGATCTGCAAGGGCATTTGGCTGCAGCGAAAGTGAATTGCCAGATTGTGAAAAGTATTTTAATCAAGATTCCCTTATAAAATTAATGTGAAACAAAACAAAAACTAAAAATAAGATACAATCTACAGACATTCACAACATAAACATATCTTAAAACATTTACATTGTAGCGGCGAGGCTTATTAATAAGGCAGAATTAAGTGTTTCTGAGCTTCCCAAATGAGGCCCCATTTCTCTGTTCATCTCTGTGGTGCAGCCACAGAGAAACCATTCATGCAAGATGTTTTCTTTTGATAAGGACAGCTCCCAAAGGGGGATGCACTTAGCTAAGCCTGGCTATCATGATCAATGGTCATCCATTGGTGCCTATCTGTCTAGGGAGTGCCAGTTGGACATCTGGACTGCATTACTAAGTGTCAGGACTAAGTGACTCATATCTCACCTTGATCAACCAATCAGGGACTGGTAGGGCCGAGTAACCCACGTGGGACTCTGATGCCCATGGAACTTTCAGCCAATCAATGAGCTGAAGTTCCTCCAGGTAAAAACAGGCAGCACAGAGAGCCTGAGAGATTCAGGGGAGATTCAGATTCAGATTCAGATTCAACAAGATTCTGTGGACTGTTCTAAAGGGAATTCAAAGGAGAATTCCAGGGCAGGACGGCCCAGGAGCAGAAGGCTCCCAAGGGCAGGACATTCTCGCAGCAAACCTTCTGACCATCCTGAGACTCAGCCCGGACAACCACGGAACGGCCAGTGTGTCCGAGTGCCAGAACTTTCCTTTGTTCTAAGAGTCTAGAGTGGAGGTTGCCAGAGAGTAACCAGCAGCAGGCCTCGTGAACCGGTCGGAACTGTGGACAGCTGAATTACTATTCAGAACTAGCTCTTCATCAGGAACGAACCGGTCCTCTTCCTGACTTGCTGGGATCCACAGTCATCTTTTCTCCTGTGCACAAACTTTGCTAGTTAAAGCCAACAGTGAGCATCAGCAGCGCACCATCGCAAGCCGCACAGCACAGCCTGGCACGGAGCCAGAGAGCGCGGATTGGACAGCAACAATCCTGCAACTGCTTCTTTGAGTCCACAGGAGATCTGAATCACCAGAGATTGGATGAGTATTCAACTTCACTGCATTACTGCTCGAGAGTTCAATTGTTATCCCAACCAGTTGATATCAATTTAATTCCTAAGAGTTATGTACTTGTTTTGAGTATCCAATGTAGAAGTTATAACCAATTGCATTTACGAAACGGTCTAAATGAATGATATACTGAACGTATGTCCTCTTGATATATGTAACACTTTGTAACTGACTGAATATATACCTTTTGTATTCTGAAAACCCTCTCGTTAAGATCTGTTAGGTTTATATGCATATTCTATGTATTAATAAATGTATCCTCGTGTATTAGCACCTGTGTGTGTGTGAGTTGTTTGAGTTATATCGCATGGTTGGATTCTAAAGCCATCAAAAGAATCATTTTGTGATTTACTGCTACAATTAATAATTGTCCCAGTAAATGCCCAAACCCTACAGAATTGGCCTTCAGAGAGCACACTACAACAGCATATGCTGCTTCTATTCGAAACGCGTATTTAAAAGTTTAATTATGAAGTAAAAACCTTACAGCGTACACAGATTTCAAAACTGATCAGGAGGAAGAAAAATCAACCGTGTTTCGCACATAAAAAGTGGTTATTAACTATCGAAACCTGTTTTATTTATTTTATTTTTATTTAGATTAAGAGTTCCCGTCACCCCCATTTCCATTTAAATCGCAAACCCATGTTTAATTAAATATTTTTATTGATTCACAATCTGGCAATGCAACATAAATCGTTATCTTTGTCTTCTGCATAATAATGTTCACCTCTCTGTCCAGCAAATTAATAATAAACTCTATTTTCGTCGTCTCCACTTTAAAGGTACCCCCGTCACGGAAGAATTTGCCCAGCGTAATATTGTATTTCATTGCACTTTGCCAGATTGTCTTTCAATCAATTGTTGTCAGTGTAGCGGCGAGGCTTATTAATAAGAAAGAATTAAGTGTTCTGAGCCTTCCCAAATGAGGCCTCATTTCTCTGTTCATCTCTGTGGTGCAGCCACAGAGAAACCATGCAGGCTGATTTAGGATTCCTTTGATAAAAGACAGCTCCCAAAGGGGGATGCACTTAGCTAAGCCTGGCTATCATGATCAATGGTCATCCATTGGCGCCTATCTGTCTAGGGAGTGCCAGATGGACATCTGGACTGCATTACAAAGTGTCAGGAGTAAGTGACTCATATCTCACCTTGATCAACCAATCAGGGACTGGTAGGGGATTCAGATCTCCTGCGGGCACAAAGAAACAGTTGCAGGCTGTTGCTGTCCAATCCGCGCTCTCTGGCTCGGTGACAGGCTGTGCTGTGCGGCTTGCGACGGTGCGCTGCAGATGCTCACTGAAGACCGGCTAGTTAGTGTTGGCTTTAACTAGCAAAGTTTGCGCACAGGAGAAAAGATGACTGTGGATCCCAGCAGGTCAGGAAGAGGACCGGTCCGTTCCTGGTGAAGAGCTAGTTTTGAATAGTGATTCAGCTGTCCACAGTTCCGACCTGTTCACGAGGCCTGCTGCTGGTGCTAACCTCGGGTGGATCCTCTAGTTACTCTCTGGCAACCCCCGCTCTAGACTCTTAGAACAAAGGAAAGTTCTGGCACTCGGACACACTGGCCGTTCCGTGGTTGTCCGGGCTGAGTCTAAGGATGGTCAGGAGGCGCGGTGCGAGAATGTCCTGCCCTTGGGAGCCTTCTGCTCCTGGGCCGTCCTGCCCTGGAATTCTCCTTTGAATTCCCTTTAGAAAAGTCCACAGAATTCTCCACTGAATCTCTCAGGCTCTCTGTGTTGCCTGGTTTTACCTGGAGGAACTTCAGCTTGTTCATTGGCTGAAAGTTCCATGGGCATCAGAGTCCCACGTGGGTTACTCGGCCCTACCAGTCCCTGATTGGTTGATCAAGGTGAGATATGAGTCACTTACTCCTGACACTTAGGAATGCAGTCCAGATGTCCATCTGGCACTCCCTAGACAGATAGGCGCCAATGGATGACCATTGATCATGGTAGCCAGGCTTAGCTAAGTGCATCCCCCTTTGGGAGCTGTCCCTTATCAAAAGAAACCTTAAATCAGCCTGCATGAATAGTTTCTCTGTGGCTGCACCACAGAGATGAACAGAGATGGGGCCTCATTTGGGAAAGCACTGCAACACTTAATTCTGTCTTATTAACAAGCATTGCCGCTACACTGTTTTCTTCCTGCTATGTAGAACAGATCAGCAAGTTTTTTTTCTCCAATCAGAGGAGTGTCAGATGGTGTCAGCCAATCACCATTCTGAAGCCTACCGTAATCTCTGGTATAGGGACACCCCAGAATTCTGTCGCATTTTCATTTTATGAAATTTTGAAACACTCGGTTAAAAGCAAGGGAGATTGTCCGTTATAGTGGTCATTAAAACAAGAGTTTGCTGCTGCATTATTGGAAACCCAATTTTAACACAATTTGCTGGCATTATATCCTAGAAGACACAGACTGGGAGAATGTCCGGAAATAAAAAAATCATTTATTCCTTTATCATATTGGCTAGCTAATGTCCTCTCTTTGCTAGTTACCCCTGGCTGTGTTTCTGCGTTGCGTATTTTTTCTTTGAACTACCAAGACCAGCCATATACAGTACAGTTTACATACAGTAATATGTTTATGTTCCTAAATTAATATTGTTTATGACCTTCAGATGCGTTATGCTCCTCTTCTTTTTATGCTCAGCTACTAAAATTTCCCTTTAGTGGTAAAATTCCATATAAATATTCAATACTAAGTGGATTAAAACGTGCACAGTAAAGAGATTAAATGATTAAATCTTTTCATTGCTGACTAATTAACCACGAGTGCCGCTGTCGGTAATTTTGACCAGCCAATCACTTACAGCGGTAGACTGCGGTGGCTTGTGGGTAGTTTCCCGCGGTACGGGTTTGTACCGTGCATTTTGAATGGCTGCATCTGTATTGGTTCACAATCTGACAACGCAATGTAAATCATTATCTTTGCATTTTAAGTCCCTTAATTCACTTTAAGCATAGCTTCCTCACTATTTAGCCATCACCATCGTTGAACAAAGCAGGAGCATATACTCCTTCCTCGTGGGATCAAACGTGGAAAGGTTAAAGTAATCATTTTTATTTCTTAAATAAATTTGAGAAAAGTGTCATTTATACAAAGAAAGTTGCATTTAATACCACTCGATAGTTATATTAATAGAGATAAGCTCTCTATTAAAGCTCAGATAAAAGATCAAACAGAAAAATCTCATACACAGGGACTGATCTATGATGTGGTTGAGTGTGAATTCTGGCGCTATAGCAGGTAAAGTTGTCTGTGCCGAAAAATAAAAACTGGTTTAACAACTCTTAAGCATACAGTAGTTTTGTTAGACCATTAGACATGCAATACACTTCATGTTAGAATCTTTGAGTAAGCTGCAAGTTTTTTTTTAATTTTATATACACAATACTTTTGACAGCAGGAAGATTCCCATGCTTATACTCAGTAGCTTATTAAAAACAGCACCAATGGTGTTTAAACCAATTTTTTTACACAGAAGACTGACACAGCTTCGCGATGTGAATCTCTTTTTCTAATAAAACATGTTTCCGGGGGGGAGGTGTCTTTTGCTGGAAGACTCGCCCCCCTTCTACTTTGAAAATACAGGTGAAACCGGTTTAATTCCTCACAGCCAGCACTCCCACAGAGAGCGCAGCGCCAGGTGAATGCACAATTTATGTTGGGCTTTTGGGCTGAGGTGGATTTGCGCCCTACAGTTCAACCTGCGGTACCGCTGTGTACATACAGTACGAACATGTTGTGTTATTTTGAAATATAAAAATTGTCAATATACTGTAGTGTCCATAATATGTTCTATTTTAGTTTTTCAAAGAAATGCTTTTGTTAAAAGAAAACTCATAGCGATTGCTGGATTTGTGCACCCGACCTCACGCTTACACTGTAAATCGGTCACTTAAGCTGTCACGCCACCAAGGCAAGTCATGTGACATGCTTTGAAACAGCAACACAGATAGAGTAATATGGTCAGAAGGTCAACCACATGTAAGACTTTGATGCTTAAAATGTTTAGGGAGAAATTGAGTATTGGTGTATATTTTTTTCTTCAAAATACCAATACTGGCAACATACAGTTTACATAATATGTTTATGTTCCTAAATTAATATCGTTTATGACCTTCAGATGCATTATGCTCCTCTGCTTTTTATGCTCAGCTACTAAAATTTCCCTTTAGTGGTAAAATTCCATATAAATATTTAATACTAAGAGGATTTAAATGTGCACCAATACACCACAAGCCCGAAAGTACAACATTATTAATATCTTCCGTGTCGCATTAACATTGGAATGTTTTTTTTACAAGTGTAAAAAGAAGCGATACACAACATGTCTCCTCTATAACTCTTCAGTTTACAGAGAAATTCCACCAGAGCCTCACAACATTGTCCAATAATACTCTTCTTGTGTCTAATTTTAAGTTAAGCAGGATTTGAGCTACAGACCATAACAAAAAACAGAATCCACCTGCGATTCAGGTGTTAACAAAACGTGTTTACAAAGAAAGTGAAATACACTAATACTACCAGCTATATAGATTTAGATATTTAGATTCTTAGATTAATATAATTATTAATTTCTTTAGATACGTGATTCCATATTATATTCCCTATTATAAAACAGATAATTCCGGTCCTGGAATCTGATTGGCTGACACCCTTCTGAAGCCATGCCATAATACGCACACCCCATAATTTTGACTTTTTACTGTGTGATAACGTAATTTTAAAGACTACTTCTTAGCGTAGATAAGAAAGCGTAGATAAAAAAGCTTGGATTCTCATGTATCTGATACACATATCTTTTTCTTTTGTCTTTGTTGCGCTCTTGAGGATCCTCAATATATTTTGAGCTCTCGTTGAATTATAAGTGTCGCAATTTAAATCATTTTCATTGTTAGAAATTATGAAATGCTCTGTTAAAAGCTCTGTTAAAAGCAAGATTTTATGTCTGTTATAGTAAAAGGAAATATAAATAAATGTGCTAAAGAAATAAACAAAAAAAGTCATTTATTCCTTTATCATATTGTTACAAATGTGGACCAGCATAATACTTTGAGTTTACAGGTTGTCCAAGGTCATTCATTATTAATACTATTAGTAATATCTTCAGTAAAGGCTTTGATGCATAAAATATTTCTGCAAAATTAAAATATTTATGATAAAGGTACTGTAGGTTGTGTACTTTTGCCCACCTGAGCAATCTTGCTTTCATAAAATATACCAACTTTTTATGAATGATGATTAACTTGCTGTCATACACAGTTTAAATTTAAAAGCTCAAATGCTGTACATGAAAGGTTAAGCTTTATTGGCTTCTCCTGGCGGTTTAACAAGGTGATTCCGGATACTATTAACATAATCTCATTTGCATATGGAAATTTCATATGTAGCCAAATATTGCGTTATACCGCGTTATACTGCACCATACCGCATTTGGTGCGACAGGACCGCCGCGTTGTACTGTGGCGTACCCCACGCGTTTTGAATGGCTGCATCTGTACATAAACTTACTGTTATCCTTAAACAAGATTCCTCCAGCTTTCTATCCAATTGATGCAATGACCCACAATTCAAGCCATGCATTGCTCTCACCTTCTTTATTGTTCCCTTAATTATGCATGGGTGGTTTGGGGTGCTGCTTCATTCTTTTTTGGGGTCCTAGCTTCCTCATCCTGTGGCAAGGAGGTTAGACCACAGCCAAGTGGGTTACGCCAAATTTTGACTAAATACTCCATAATCCATTTAGGACACGTAATTATTTGGTGTTGTTATTCCTAGTGAAATTCTATAACTGGATAAAGATTGTCCCTATGGGGCTGAGCATTGACCGGGATTTGAAACCAGATATTTCAGGTGACACCCAGAATACTTCCACACTCTATGTTAACCATTCACTGCTCCATCTGGTGTTTTTACAAAGTAGTGCATTCCTGCTTATTTTTTAAAAAATGTGGTGTAACACCACTTGTATGGTGAATTATGAAACGTAATTTGTTGTGTATTCTGAATGACTGGACCTGTATATCAATATTTTATATTTAAATGACCTTCAGAAAATTATTTTTATTTTCAGCTACCAAATTTCCCTTTAGTTAAACAATTCCATATTAATACTCCACATTAAATGGATTTAAAGAAGTAGGACTTATAAGTAGGATTAAATGAAGCTAATGTTTTCACTAGCATCTAATGCACTACGTAAGTGCCACTTATCAATCTTTTTTGGCCAGTGAACATTCTTGGGCAGTGTGACGTGGTATGGCGAAGTAATTTTAATGCAGTAATGAGTTTAATGCAGTAATTACAGTGTAATCTGTATGGCTGCGTGGTTGCATCTGTACAGTAAATAAAAGAGTACTATATTTTTACCTTACAGCTGTCTTGTATGTTTTAGCTAGACCTGCCTATAAACAATCCTGTTTATGACACACCAATACAGTTTGTGTGAACTATCACCCCAACTGATTTGTTTGGACAAGCTATATATTAAAGTAATCCAAGTCAGCTCTTATGCTTCCTTTGTTGGTGTTCTTGGCTTAAATTTAGAATTGCCAGTTATGTTTCTACATACCAACCCCTATTTAAAATCAGTGATTATATGTTTTTTTCATACCTTGACTCATTGTTATGACCTTTAAGCCAAAGCACATTAGAGAATGAAGACGTCTAGGCAAATTACTAAGATCTATCCACTGTCACGCATCTTGTCACTTAACATGCAACACAGGCATGTGTCAGGGATTCAACACTGATTTGGATGTTAGCACATTTCTCACCGACAGAATCAACTTAGAATATACGGGCTTCATTACCAAAAATTAATACTTTCCATACGATTGTTTACAGGGTTTAGCTGACAAAACTGTCCTGGCTTTTTAGTCTGTTCTAACGCAGCTGAGTGGGAGAAAATAAGTATACCACCAATTTATCTTGAGTTGTTTAATTATTTTTTTGTGTGTGAACTATAATGATGCTAAGAAGATTTAAAAATGTAAGAGAAATAACTCATTAAACACACTTCTGAGTTCAGCTTGCTTCTTTATTAATTGACAATTAATAAAAAATAACATTTCTGTACTCTGAGAAACATAGATGAATAGAATAGGTCATCACAACAAAGCACAGGTAATACTGAGTCAAAGCTGAGAAATCTCGCATGGGTGAGGAACTGCTCAATAACCATCTATGTACAATATAGTTTTTTAAATAATCAGTTTGTATTTTTTTAAAGAGATGTAAACAAAAACTTTGCATGACATATAACTATTAATAATAAAATGTATCTGGATACGTAAGTACTACTAATTATAGGAGAAGTATCAGAAAAATAAGGAGCAGAAAAACAAATATGTTAAAAGTGAATTGTGAGTTACAAAAGCCTTTCAGAAAGTGCATATATGTTGTATGTCCTCAGAATATATATCAAAATATATATGGGTCTACCAGAAAAGAATCAGGCAGACCCATGGACTAGATGATTTTCTGTAGGTGCAGAGATTTCATTATATTTTAGATTTGTGGAAAATGTAGGTAGAGTATGTTGTTTACACTTTAACATTCTGAATCAGATACGTTGCTATCAAGGTGGGAAATATATATTTTTATTTGACCAATGATAAACACATTCTGAAACTAGCATATAGTTCATTGTAAAAATGTTCTATTTTTCTACAGTTTGTGTTGACAAAACAACTTTTATTCAAGTGCTAAGTTTCAGGATTCAAGTTTTGAATAAAAATATTCTGTTTAAAAATTGATATATAACTTGTAGTTCAACACAATGGGACATTGGAAGGGAGTGAAAGCTTTTGCAAGGCACTGTTATTGTACTTTAAAAATATACACTTAGAAAACCTTGTAAAAACTAGCTGGTGATACCTTTTGGACTCTTATCAAAACTGGGATATCCTTGAACTTATCACTGCAATCATAATTTGTGTCGAGAGAATAGGGAGCGAAGCTCTGTGAGCAGCTGTTCACTATAATACTATTAGACGTATGCCTTGCGACATCAGATTTGTAACTCAGTGAAACAGTGGTACAAAATTGACTTCTCCTGTCTTTTCTATTCAATTTTATTTTCTAGATGTAGATGGCATTCTCTATAAATCAAAACGCATATAAAAACACCAAAGCTTAAGTTACTTTTGTGATGATCGGTTTGGCATATTTCAGAAACACCTTGCATGTTTGCAAAACTTTCTGCATAATTGATAACAGTCTTCTGTGTAAGTGACTTTATTTAGAGGCTCATTTATCTTATCGGATTGTACTAGGAAAACAAATGATTTATATTACTTGTCCAAGTGTTATGTAGATGAGATAAAAAGTTTTTGTTTGTATAAAGGAAAATAAAAAGCTTTATTGAGCCCATACCCTGTCAAGCAGGTCGGTCCCATGGGATATCTGTTTTACAAGGCTGTTATTTGGACTCTTTATCTGCAACATTCCCTACTCTAAGCTTTTATGGACCAAAAAACTAATAAATCAAATTACAACTCTCTGCATACATGCATTACTGGAAATCTTTTGTTGATAGGTCTGACAAGAAAGATACAGATAATTAAAGAATTATAGGATTGTATTATAATGATAATCATGTAATCCACATGGGAAAGGGGATTATTGCTTTAATCATAGATCCACACTAGATAAGGTACACATTTACAAAAAAACAAATCAATACATAATAGAAGGTAGTATACACTTAGTTTTTTAAATTGTAGATCGTCACAATTCATGTTCATAGTATACTCCACTTTTTAATTGACTTTGAAGTTTTATGTGTAGATTTATAAATACAAATACAAGTTACAAGATAGCTGAATTTTAAATATTTCCATTTATTCGTTTTTTTATTTTAGTTACATTATTTTGTTAACAAAATATTTGTTTTTTACATTCATTTTAAAGATGTCTACTAATGTTTATTAGTACTATAAAACATACTCATTAGTATACATACATTCTACCCTACATCAGTTTTATGAGGTACAGATGCAGCCATTCAAAACAAGCGGGCGATACCCGTAAATTATCGAGTTACCGTAAATTCTCGTATAGTACCTCATAATACCACGTGGTACCTCAAGCAAAATAATAGTATCCGGAATTTCCGCAAGGTGGAGCTAATAAAGCTCAACCTCTCATGTTTGAGCTGTCGCCATCAAAGTCTTTAACGAAGATATTACTAATAGTATTAATAATGAATGACCTTGGACAAGCTGTAAGTGTAAACTCAAAGTATTGCCCTGGTCCACATTCTTTTTTTCATTGACCGTCTTTGTAAAAGTAACACCACAGCATTTCGCAATCACGCATTGGTTTCCAATCATGCAAAGTACAGTGATTCACCATGCCTTTCACATGCTCATAAAAGAGATTGATTTAGGAACATAAACATATTACTGTATGCAAACTGTACTGTATACAGTATGTATATGTATATTTAATGTCTTTACTGTGCCCGTTTAAGTATTGAATATTTATATGGAATTTTACCACTGAAGGGAAATCTTCATACTGTATCATACTGTAATGCGTGTGAAGGCCATAAACGATATTAATTTTGGAACATAAAGTCAACAAGCATACTTTTAGAATTTGATTAAAAGGGAATATAATATGGAATCGCGTATCTAAAGAAATTTATAACGATATAATTATATTCATGTACCACAACACAAGAATAGTACACGCTGTATGATGTCTGTTGATAATGTTTCTGTAGGGCTTTTTCAACACTCCACATGTGACCTTGCCAGTGGCGCTGTGGGGTAGCTTCCTGACTCATACATCACACGTTGGGTGTTTGAATCCAGCCAGAACCATGACTTTTTTTTTAACAAACATTTCTTTGAAAAAATAAAATAGGGTTAGTGTTAGGGTTACTGTCAAACTAAATCAACAATTGATTTAAGGACGATCTGTCAAAGTGAATGAAATACAATATTGTTGTTGTTGTTGTTGTTATTGTTGTTTTTATCCTGTAAAGCGTTTTGAGAAGCCACCTTTAAAGGCGGTACATATAAAAGCTCTGATTCTTATGGAATGTGTTTGCTTTCTTCTTTTTCAGCATGGAATAAACCTATTACTTGATTCTTATGGATGCCCGGTTCTGCCGGGGATTAAAAAAAAAAAAACATGGAATCGCGTATCTAAGGAAATAGCAGTATAACCTTATTCATGCACAAACAGTGGCATGTTACATTATTAATTTGGGTGTCTCTTGCCAGAAGCTCTAAATTGCATTTTGAGTGCGGTTTTTTACTTTTTTAAATTACAACCTATAAATAACTGTGGGTTTTACTGTTTAGACTTTTAATTATTTAAAACTGTATTACAGCAGCACAATGCACAATGCAACGTAAATCGCTATCTTCTGCGTAATAATGTTCACCTCTCTGTCCAGCAAATTAACAATAGTAATAATAATGAACTTTAACAACAATACTGTTAGGCTGGGCAAACGATCTTTATTTTTTTTTTTAAGAAATACAAAATGAGATATAATGATGTGTGCCAGCTTGGACATTAATGAAGAGCATAACGAAGGTCATAAAGGTCATAAACGATATTGTAACGCTCTCGCCTGGTGGTGAGGAGGAAGCGCCCCTAGGCGCTCGTAGTACTGCTGGACATGCTGGGAGTGGTAGCCGGGGAGAGTCTGAGGGTCAGCACGATGACCAGCGACTGACCCTACCTGTGTAAATAATGTCCTAGTAGTTCTAGTGCCCTGTGTAGTCCTGTAAAAGTATAGTGTGTTATTAGGTAATTACCACCCTAAAGATGTGTACGTGTTCCGTCAGTCTCCTCATGTGTGTGTAGATCCTGGGTTTGGTTTTGTGTGGTTGTTAACAAATAAAGCTAGTGCTTGGTTGGTTAATCGCGTCTCCACTGTTCTTTAGTTCTGAAAAGAACCTGCAAACGCTACAATATTAATTTTGGAACATCAACATATTATGTAAACTGTATATTGCTGTTATTGGTATTTTAAAGAAAAAATATTGTAAAATCCTGGGTTCGGTAAAATGTTTCAGGCATTCATGTGAAGGACAACAGAGCTTTCACTGGCCGATTATCAGCCAGAAGAAGACAAAAAGAATAACGGACACAGCGCGAGCCTGCATTCTCTCCTCAGCCGTCCACACCACACTTTTCCCTGGGTCAGAGATTAAATAAAACTTCACTCGCACCAAACAAATTACCACACACTGAACACTGAACATGTTAACCCAAATATGTCTCACAATACTTGAATGTAACAAAGACAAAGGAACTGGTGGTAGATTTCAGGAGGAAAAAGGTCAAACCTACTCCTGTCTACATCCATGGGAGTGGCGTGGAGGTGGTGGACTCATACAAGTACCTGGGAGTGCACATCGACGATAGACTGGAATGGTCTAAGAACATCGAGGCCATCTATAAGAAGGGACAGAGCCGACTTTACTTCTTGAGGAGGCTCAGGTCCTTCAATGTGTGTAGTAAGATGCTACACATGTTCTTTCAGTCGGTGGTAGCGAGTGCCATTTTCTACACAGTGGTGTGCTTGGGCTCTGGGATTAGAGCAGTGGATTCTAAAAAGCTGAACAAGCTCATCAGGAGAGCAAGCTCTGTCATTGGGTCTGACCTGGACCCCTTGGAGGTAGTGGCTGAGAGGAGAATGCTTTCCAAACTAGAGGCCATCATGGACAACTTCGTCTTGGCAGAGGCAACATCGACAGTGACCTGTTTCTGGACTAAACGCATCTACACATCTACTGCTACATCTGTTCTCTTTCTTTTTCTTTTTCTTTTTCCCATTTACAACCATTTTTTGTGCAATATATGCCAGGGACCTGTGCAATACATTTATATTTATATCTATATTTACATCTATATTTATATTCATATGTGTGATACGATTTTTCTGTGTACTGTTCTGTTCTAGTTTGTTCTTTGTGTGTCCGGACTGTGAGTAACTCTTGTATTGTATTGTATGTATTGTACTATTATAATATAATTCGTTACACTGTGGCTGTGTTGTGTGTGTTAAGCTGCTGTTGCACTGCAATTTCCCTCACGGGATCAATAAAGTATCTATCTATCTAAAGGGTTAATAAAGTAATGTTATTATATTATTATTTAATTCCTTCACTTCTGCATAAGCTTTCTGGAGGAACAGTGGATGGGATGTGGCTCTTTCTGGGAATACTGCAAATTCACAGGTGCCTGACTTGATGGAATTCACATTATCATATTCACATATCACCCCCCCTCTCTCTCTCTCTCGCTTGCCCTCCCTCCTGTGTATTGTCTGTTTAGGGCAAGCGAGAGAGAGTGTGCTGTCCTTTGACAAAACAAGGCTCGCCAGATAATGTGAATCGAAACCTGTTTTTCTAGCTTTTAAAGTCGTGCGATGTGTAAGCAGGAACACATCATTATATCTTACATATGAAAAAAACATAATATAGCTCCCAAACAAACACAAACGTGTTTTTAATAAAATGCTTTTATTCACTCATAATCTGACTATTTCAGGAAGACTAAGGAAGGACTAAGGAAATTGTCATCTGTTGTTGAAGCTCTGTGAGCTCAGTGACTGTGAGACCACTTGTTATCCCGTTGTTTGAATCGCCACAATTCAAATAGAGAAAAAAGAGCTGACTGACAAGATTTAAGATGTGGCTGTCAATGTTGGATTAAAAAAAACACGTTGCCCGACATTAGTTGCATTGCTTGAAAAATAATTTTATTTCGAGAGACTGGATAAGTAACTCCAGTGTTTTTTTAACTTCCTGAAAAACAAGTAATAATTTAACAATATGTGCAAATGTTTTATGATATGTCGCTGTTGTGAATGTCTGTGGAGTGTATCTTATTTCTCTCTCGCTCGCCCCCTCTCTCAATTCAATTCAATTCAATTCAAGGTGCTTTATTAGCATGACAGATGGGTACAATCAGTGTTGGGTATTTACTTTGTAATCTGTGGTCCTTTTAACTGTTTTTACATCTACTGTATTGCTTTGAGATGCCACTTTTAAAGGTGATATATAAAACCAAGGCTTTAACTTGCTTTAACTCCGCAAGTCTGAGTTCTTTTGTCCGTCCTATCCGAACCCGAAAGTATTACAATATGTATCTTTATAGCAGGTGGTGTACAGCTTTTTAGTATAGATTACACTTTTCTAAAATGTATTTAAAAAATAAAAATGATTACAATCTAATCTTTCCACGTTTGATCCCAAGATCCCAAGAAAAATAAATCTAAACGGGGAGAAAGCTATGCTGAAAGTTTATTAAGATACTTAGAAGACAACGATATCAATTAATGTTTCATTTGTCTGATTGTGAATCAAAAAACACATATATTTAAACACTCGTTTGCGATTTAAATCAAATCGCAATTTAAATCAATATAAATGTTTATATTGTAATGCATAGGTGACTATTCATTGTTATTAAATTTGATCATGTTGTGATATTTAGAAATATAAATTTGTTTGGTGCGAGTGAAGTTTTATTTAATAAACATTTTAACATTTTATTTTTTCAAAGAAATGTTTGTTAAAAAAAAAAGTCGTGGCTCCGGCTGGATTTGAACACCCAACATATGATGTGTGAGTCAGGAAGCTAACCCACAGTGCCACGTGTCTGTGCCGTGCACTTTGAATGGGTGCATCTGTAAAATGAAATTCCTCACCTACATACTCTCAATTGGAAATAATTATTACAATAATTTCCAAATACAGTATTTAATGTAATTAGAATCAATTATTAACAAACAAAAGTCAAATGCATCTGGAAAATAAAAAAAAACAAAAATACCATATAAAAAGTTGCTAAAATTAAATGAAAATGACTGTTTAGTATTCATAAAATACTAAAGAGCAACAACAATATTTTTATCATTGTAACCTGTTATTTCTAAAATATTTTAAATAGAAAATTAAGCCTTAATCATATTAATTTATGAGCATTCCTAAAACAAGGGATTAATATTATCTCAATTATGTTGTAGTAGTTCATGTAGGTAGCTATGTCAGCATGCATAGGCTGCAAAGGAACAAGTAAAAGTTTATTCAATGCTGAAAAGAGAAGAAAAGAAACACAACATTTCAGCTGTGCAGCCTTCTTCGGGACACACCTATTTAGTTTATTTAGTTGTGCATTACAGAATATCATCTTCCCTTAAATTGCATCTTCCAAATCCATAGCTAAATGATTGTAAAAGCAAGTAACAGTCATCTTAGTTTCTAATAACCATTTAGAAACACCAACTTGTTTATGTATGGCTGGCAGCAGTTTTGTGGTTAAACCTTTCGTCTTGCCAGCACAAATTGTTAGTCTTGGCAGATTGTCAATTTCCAGGAACTCTGTTTTAACTGAAGCAGAAAAGCAGGGTTATACCTGCCGTGAAAAAAAAATCCCTTTAATTTGGGCGTGCCACTTCTTCAAAAAACTGTTTCACACAAAAAGCACCCTGACATGCTAGTAACTGGTCTTATATCACGATCTTCCATAGTTTGCTCTAAAAACAGACACTCCAAACACACTGAGCTGTTTTCTGCTCTCAGTGACTTGTTAATGATCTAGTCATCTTAAGCACCGGACATTGGTGTTGTGTGGACAAAAGCACAACCAATTTACTTAAAGAAGTCACCAGCTGCATACAATCAATGTGAATGGTTTGTTAAATCATTAAAGAATTGCTTAAAAATTAGAATTCAAGAAATTGTAGCTTGGGTATTCTTTACAGACAAGAGACATTACACTTTCCTCATCTTATCATTTATGCTTTGTTAATTGTCTGAAAATAATATTTTAAAATTGCAAAAGCAAAAGAAAGCTAATCCTTTAATACAACTGATAAATCTGAGAAAGAAAAGACAAAAAAGATCTGTTTTTCTTTAGCATGAAACTCAATATTGTAACTCAAATGTAATACTGTGAACAGTTACTTCAGCTCCTGTTTTTCTGTAAATCTGTATATTGTAATATTATGGCAAACATATTTGACATACTGTCATGGTAAATTTCATAGGTATCTTTGGATGTTCAAGAAACGTGCTGTGAGGAGAAGTAGCAATAGGAATATTTTTTTTTCCTTTTAATACTGATCAAACATTCAGAAAGAAGAGTAGTAAACTACCACTTCTAAAATAATTTTAGATGTTTAACAAATTGTCTTAATTTTGCAGTAGTGGTGGATTAATAATGACACTAGAATATGGTGGTAGAAATTGAAATTCTGAGTTTGTGGATTTTGGACCAGGGATACAAAGAACTTCTTTAGTCAAAAGGTTGTGGGTGTTCGGATGATTGAATGACCTCCTTTTATTTGTAACCTTTTTTACATTCTTAATTTTCTAGTCACCACAAATACTAGTGCATAGCCTGTTTGTGTGTTAACCTAACCCTAACACTAACCCAAACAGCAGGAAATAAACACATTAATAAACTAGACTTACAACTTGAAATGCATGACACTGGGACGTTTAGCAGATTGATCTGAATTTGGGCTGTGCCAGACTTTTCCAGGCTGTCCCAGGCTATCAGCATCCTAAGATTGTGCTAGACAACATATTCTGTATTGCTCGTTTTACAATTAAAGCCTGTTTTAACAAATGAGACCGTTCATTTCTAAAAAAAATGTATATTGTCTAATTGCATGCACCTGTGCTTACTGTATAGCCGGTGGTGATTACCACACCTTAATTATTATATGCATTATGCTTTTCCCTCAGTGCCACAACTCATGTTATACATGTTATATTGCAATATGTGTTGCCATTAATTCACACTCAAAATATAGGTCAAATTAGTTATAAAGTTATTGAAGCTATTTCACATTTTTTGTAATATGAGTTGCAATTTAATCAGACAAAGGTATCTAAGGTAGTGGATGATTGCTTTCTAAGTGCTTATCTGCCATTCATCATTGCACATCTTTCAGGGAGGAGTTATACAAATATAATGATGTATTTATGTTCCTCATTTAATGATGAATGCATACAGTATTTGTATTTGGTACTTAAAGGTTTAATACGTTTTTTAATACAGTAAAACATGCAAGTTAATACTTTAAAGTAAGCATATGTTTGTGATTCATCTATGATGACCAAAGGATAACTCACAAATACACTGAGATTAAATGTGCATCGAAATATAGTATAAATGGGTATGTGTTTGTTCACTAGAGTGTTGGTTGATTAGGGAACTAATGGTGTTACTAAGAGCTCTGCACACAACTGCAATACAATGTAATTTTTAAGGTTGGAGTAATGGTGTAGTTGTCTAATTATGTCTAAATCGTATTATGATTAGGAATCCAAGAGAGATAATTTGAAGTAAATCAAAAGTGCTAGCTTAGTCAGAAGTCTTGGCACCTGAGGATCTTACCAAAGCTTTATTTTTGTGTTTGCTCAATAATTCTAAAAAGATTGAGAATAAGAATAATATTTTTTATTGTGATTTTAATGTAAATTGCTATCCCAGAGTTTTCCCCTCCTTTCTGAACATCGTGCATCAAGTAATTTTAAATCACCCCTTGTATGCCAGGTTACATATGTAAGGTATCATGATTCTCTGTAATACTTTTGCTTCAGCACATTATCTTGTTTCTTGTTCCTGGTATTTAGATATGGGAATCTAAAAACGTGGTTATTTGAAAGTTTTTTTATGCCCGTTTGTCCTTGTACAACATTTCCTTTAATCAAAATCTTTTGATGAGTTTTGAGTCTTCTAGTCCAGTTTACTTTGTTGTCTTCCACATCCTATTATTACTGAGTAATTACAATTGTGTAATGAGCATTAGTATAGTAATTGTGATAGTAATTGCTGTTGATTCTGTTGGTGCATTTTGGGTCATCACTGTTGTTACTACCAGTGTTGAGGACTGTACCAGGCCTTACAGCATTTATAGTAATGGTGTTCTGGATGCAGGAAGCATTCCTAAAACCACCATGGTGGAAAACGCCACAAATAACAAAACTAGAGGCAGAAAAGAAGTGGATTACGAAAGCCCAAAAGTGTTCCTCCAGGAAAGCGGAGATTAAAGTTGAAGCACAGGAAGGGTCAAAGCAAAGCAAGCTCAGCAAATCGTATACAGTGATGAAAGTCAGCACTCATGCATGATCCTGCTAAAATAAGGGAAATAATAATTTTTAGAAAAAAAACAATATATAGCACTCCCATTTTCACCAAGAATTAACTTCAAAACCAACAGTATATCTACAATATATCAGGTCATAGGCTAATAAATTTGTTAGCTCTAATTTATAACTGTGGACTCTGAAATCTGAGTAAACTTTTTTTTATTTAAGTATTGAAAGGTACTTTTGTTTTTTAAGTGCTATATCACTGATTATGCTTTTTACCATAAGTTCACTGTTTCTTTAGTTAAATTTCCTATTAGTAGTTTCTCTTTACCTTTTACTTCAGTATAAATTAGATAAGGGATAAAATATTTTGAAGTATTCATGAATTTAGGGTTTGGATTGGTCAACCTGTGTTATTTCTGGCATAATCTCCAGGTAAATTTATTATTATATTGTACATATGGTAACAGGGAAATCCCCTTTCCTGAATCATTTATCTGATTTGCCTGTGGTTGGTTTTGGTCTCTCCAGGGGAATTTCTTAAAACTGTAAAATTATAACAATAACTGAGTGAAGGCATGATTTGATTGCATCTTTATGAATATATTAATGATAAACAATAACACATTTTATTTCCATGCGTATCGTGGATAACAATAACATGGTTAATTAAGAATTTTGAGAGGTAATATTGTTCACATAAACTACATGTTCTATTTTTATAAATATTTTTAATTATTTAAGTAAATTAATCAATTGTTTTAGTAAATTTTAATAAATAATTGGCTATTGATAGCTTATGGCTATATTGTTAACCTGTGACCATTAGTTATCTAAAGAGACATTGCAGTGATCAATTTAAACATAGAGTCAACATACAGTAGAAAAAATGCAATTAATTCAGTTAAGTAAAAAAAAACTTTCATTCAACTCTTTACAGAAGGAGCACTGAAGGTGAAATAATACCTTTTCATTATTATCTCTTTTCTTTGATTTAAAATATATCCTTACCAGAAATTTTAGATTTAGATAAGAGAACGGGGAAATTGCAATATTACAAAAATGGTCTTAACTCAGATAATGGGATTTTTGTGAAGTGTAAAAAGTACTTTGCTTTATTGTTAAGCAATTTCCAGTATTAATACTGTGCATACAGGTGCAGTTAAATTGTAATACAAACCGTCAGAATCTGGCTGGATGTAGGGTATTTCCAAACACGTTTGTCTGGTCTCCTGCTAAGGAATTGCTTCCTAAAATATTCTAACAAAGAAGTGCCTGTGTCATACAAAAAATGTTTTTTTTTTTCCAGTAAGAAACAGAAATTATGATAAAAGCTTGATCAATGAGAGTAATTAAATAATAGCAATTACATTATGATAACTACATGCTACAAATACTACTTATTTAATACAGTAGTGCAGTATTGTTGAGGAGAAAAGGGGAGAAATGTATATCTGGTGTTTTTCCAATAAATATTATTTCTTCAATGTTTTTAGATTTTGCACTGTCAACATTTAACACCATGAATATTTTCTTCAAAATACAGTTCACTCTTGGAGTTCTAAACCTAAGCATCCGAAGTTGCCAAATTGAATGGTTGAGAGTGGTAGATGCAGAATCTTTCTTAAATGGGTTTATTTTCCAAACAACAATGTCACTCCTGGGATTTCCCTCTGTTAGAGTTCAGTCCAAAGCATGAACTGTTTTCATAATAGTCGGGGCAGGTGACTTTGTAACAGGTGTTCTTTATTGTATTTCAACTAAGAGTACCCAGGAGCTTCCAAATTTAAAATCCTTAATTGCAAAACAAGCAGAAGGTACTTTCCACTATCACATTTAAAGACGGATTGAATGGCATGGTCCTCTCTGTCAAAGTTTGTCTGTCTCTGTCAAACTCTGTCAAAAGGGGAAAACCCTTTGGTCACAGTGTCTAGTATTTTAGAAAGTTAGAATTTTTCTTTGTCCTTGCATGTTTATAAAATGGAATTTTGATTTTGTGTCTTTGCTTCATAATGAAAAATGTATGTTGAGAGAGAAATTTAATTCCAGACAATGTGATTTTGCAAAAATCTGTTATTTTAAATTTAAATTCCCAAAGCCTAAAAAGTATATCATTAGTAAAATGGAAATGTTTTCATCATCAAAAAATTGGTTATATCTAATTTTTTATGTAAAATGTGTAACATGCAGTTTTATGGTGTAATAAATGTAGCAGGCATACAAGCATAGTTTAAAAATTCCTTACACACCTGATTTATTAAGAACATGTTAAAATGTTTTAGGTAAAACAGGGATTTGGTTTCAATATTACAGATTACTCATTTTTCTTATGCTATATGTTTTCTGGCAGATAAAGAAAAGGTGTTTAATAGAGCAGGAATTACTTTACCAGTAATAAAAAAGGAGAAAACATGTGCACAGTTCCAGAAAGGCTCTTAATCATTTCAGGGAAGTCTTTTGATAATAATCTTGAAGAACAGGTTTGCTTTAATAAGGCCTTTTGCATGATCCTAAAGAAGACTCTTGATCTTAAGCTAAAGCTCAGGACAAAGGAAGATAAGATTTTGGCTGTTCTTTATTATATTCAATTGAGGAATTGACTATAATATTTCTATTGTTTAAGCATTTAATTTCAAGATGAAAACTTAAACTTTCTTCGCCTTTATATCTTTGAAGAAAAACAATTTAGTTACTGTACAGAAGCTGGAATAAGGGTAATAAATGATGCTATTTCCCAGATGGCGTCTGTTATTAGCAGAACATAGTTTAAAACTCAGATAGCACAAACTCTTGCTAGTTTCAGCTAGAACTAACTAGCCGGTCTTCAGAGAGCTCACTGCTAGCACGCCACAGCAGAAATCTTTCCCTCCTTCTCTCCCACCTCAGCCGAACCAGTACAGCCTGGCACCGGGCCAGAGGATGCCGATTGGTTGAGTATTCAACATTCTGCATTGCAGCTCGAGAATTCAATTGTTACCTCAACCCCAGTTGATATCAATTTAATTCCTATGGGTGATGTACTTGCTTTTGAGTATCTAGTGTAGAAGTTGTAATCTAAGTTCATTACATGGTAAGTTCGATATGAAGAGCTTTTTGCCGTCAGAGAGATTCCCCAGAGGTCACTACGAGGAAGTAGCTCTTCTTGACCCCCATGTACAACTGCCAAAAAGTACATATACGCAGATGACATCGCTATTATGCATTGCTCCACAGACATCAAAGCAATAGAAACTACACTATTGAATGACCTGAACAAGCTGAACTGCTACTTCAAAGACTGGAGGTTAAAACTTAGCATCACCAAGACAGTGAGCAGCATTTTCCACCTCGCCAATCGCCTTGCTAACATAACAATCAACGTCAAGTGCGAAGACTAAACTATTCCATTTGAGAAAAGCCAGAAATATCTAGGAGTTGTCCTTGACCGCTCACTGACCTTCAAACAACATCTCGAACAAACAGCAGCAAAAATCCAAGCAAGGAACAACCTCCTGCGAAGACTAGCTGGCACTAGCTGGGGTGCAAATTTCACCATCTTACGCACCTCTGTGCTTTCTCTAGCCTTCTCGGTAGCTGAGTACTGCTCTCCTGCCTGACACAACAGCAGCCACACGAAGAAGGTAGACACAGCCCTGAACAACAGCATTCGCATTATAACCGGGTACATTAGACCTACGCCCACTGAATTGCTACTGATTCTCAGCGGCATCTCTCCACCTAATCTTCGCAGAGAAGCATGTTGCATCAACCTTGCACTGAAAGCCTCGGATGAATCCAACCACCTGCTGCACAATGCCATCTGCAACCGGAACACTATGATCCTCCGACTAGAAAACCGGCACTCACCTTCTAACACAATGAGGCTCCTTATGAAAGAAGTAATCAACGACAATGGCACCAATTGGGCTATCAAAAAGTGGCAAGACTCATGGAATAATAACAACCACAGACTGAAACAATTTATTGACAAAGTATCCAACAAACCTGCTGGAAATGACCTACCTAGACAAGCCTGGGTCAAGCTGAACCGACTATGAACCTGACATGGCCGTTTCCGGGCCACCCTACACAAGTGGGGTCTCACTGATGACCCAACTTGCGAATGTGGCGATGACAAGGAGCAGATGGCCGACCACATCCTATACTCCTGCCCTCACTTCAGATGCCCCGGCAACTTTACCTATTTGGATGATGCCAGCTGCGACTGGCTGATGCAACTGACTATGAAAATATAACTATGTAACCTCTGCATGTTAAGCTCATACGAATAAATAAATCTAAGTTAATTTACGAAACAGTCTAAATGAATGGTATACTGAATGTCCCTCTTGGTTTGTAACTCTTCATGATTTAATATTGTAGTGTGCTCTCTGAAGGCACCAGTTCTGTAGGGTTTGGGCATTTACTGGGACAATTGTTAATTATAGCAGTAAATCACAAAATTAATTCTTTTGATGGCTTTAGAATCCAACCATGCGATATAACTCAAACAACGCACACACACAGATACTAATACACGAGGATACATTTATTAATACATAGAATATGCATGTAAGCCTAACAGATCTTATCGAGAGGGTTATCAGAATACAAAAGGTATATATTCAGTCAGTTACAAAGTGTTACACATATCAAGAGGACATACTTCGGTATATCATTCATTTAGACCGTTTCGTAAATGAACTTGGTTATAACTTCTACATTAGATACTAAAAACAAGTACATAACTCTTAGGAATTAAATTGATATCAACTGGTTGGGATAACAATTGAATTCTCGAGCTGTAATGCATTACAGTTGAATACTCATCCAATCTCTGGGGATTCAGATCTCCTGCTGGCTCTCTGGCTCCGTGCCAGGCTGTGCTGAGCTGCTAGCGACGGTGCACTGCTGATGCTCACTGAAGACCGGCTAGTTAGTGTTGGCTTTAACTAGCAAAGTTGTGCTCAGGAGAAAAGATGACTGTGGGTCCCAGCAAGTCAGGAAGAGGACTGGTTCGTTCCTGATGAAGTGCTAGTTCTGAATAGTGATGCAGCTGTCCACAGTTCCAACCTGTTCACGAGGCTTGCTGCTGATGCTAACCTCGGGTGGATCCTCTGGTTACTCTCTGGCAACCTCCGCTCTAGACTCTTAGAACAAAGGAAAGTTCTGGCACTCGGACACACTGGCTGTTCCGTGGTTGTCCGGGCTGAGTCTCAGGATGGTCAGGAGGCGCGCTGCGAGAATGTCCTGCCCTTGGGAGCCTTTTGCTCCTGGGCCGTCCTGCCCTGGAATTCTCCTTTGAATTCCCTTTAGAATTGTCCGAAAAATCCTCTCAGGCCCTCTGTGTTGCCTGTTTTTACCTGTAGGAATTTCAGCTCGTTGATTGGCTGAAAGTTCCATGGGCATCAGAGTCCCACGTGGGTTACTCGGCCCTACCAGTCCCTGGTTGGTTGATCAAGGTGAGATATGAGTCACTTACTCCTGACACCTAGGAATGCAGTCCAGATGTCCAACTGGCACTCCCTAGACAGATAGGCGCCAATGGATGACCATTGATCATGATAGCCAGGCTTAGCTAAGTGCATCCCCATTTGGGAGCTGTCCGTTATCAAAAGAAAACATCTTTAAATCAGCCTGCATGAATAGTTTCTCTGTGGCTGCACCACAGAGATGAAGAGGGAGATGGGGCCTCATTTGGGAAAGCACAGCAACACTTAATTCTGTCTTATTAATAAGCATTGCCGCTACAATATATATATATTGTATTCTGCTAACCCTCACTATAAGATCTGTTATGTTTATATGCACATTTTATGTATTAATAAATGTATTGTCGTGTATTAGTATTGTCGTGTATTAGTATTTAGGGAGAAATGGAAGACTGATAATGGAATGGAATGAATGCTAAGTGTCGCAATTTAAATAATTTTCGTAGTTAGAAATTATGAAACGCCCTGTTAAAAGCAAGGGAGTTTTTATGTCCGTTCCAGTAAAAGAAAATGCCTGCCAAAGTAGGGCTTGGACAGATTCCAAGTGCATTTTTGCAATTTACGTTGCATTGTCCATTGTGCTGCTGTAATACAGTTTAAAATAAGTCTAAACTGTATCAGCTTTATTTATGGGTTGCAATTTAGAAAAAGTCAAAAAACGCACTCAAAATGCAATTTAGAGCTTTCTGGCAAGAGGAGACACCCAAATTAATAATGTAACATGCCACTGTTTGTGCATGATCAAAGTTATACTGCTATTTCCTTAGATACGCGATTAAAAAATATATTTTTTTTGAATCCCCGGCAGAACACATTCCATAAGAATCAGCGCTTTTATATATCGCCTTTAAAGGTGGCTTCTCAAAAAGCTTTACAGGATAAAAACAACAATAACAGCAACAACAACAATATTGTATTTCTTTGGTTATTTAAACCAAGTAATAACTTAACTATATGTGCAAACGTTTTATGATATGTCGCTGTTGTGAATGTCTGTGGAGTGTATCTTATTTGCCTGTCTGTCCTGGCTCTCTCGCTCGCCCTCCCCCTCTCTCCCTCAAATCAATTCAATTCAAGGTGCTTTATTAGCATGACAGATGGGTACAATCAGTGTTGGATATTTACTTTGCTTTGAGATTCCACTTTTAAAGGTGATATATAAATATATACAAATATATCAATTTATGTTGCATTTGTCTGATTGTGAATCAAAAAACATATATTTAAACCTGCGTTTGCGATTTAAATCAAAACACGATTTAAATCAATATAAATGTTTATATTGTAATGCCTAGGTGACTATTCATTGTTATTAAAATGACTTAAATTCGATCATGTTGTGATATTTAGAAATATAAATTTGTTTGGTGCGAGTGAGGTTTTATTTAATCTCTGACCAAGGGAAACGTTTCATTTTTTCAAAGAAATGTTTGTTAAAAAAGAAAGTCATGGTTCCACAGTGGGATTTGATCACAGACCATGTGCCATGGGAGTCAGGAACCTAACCCACAGCACCACCAGCAAGGTCACATGCAGGGTGCTGAAAAAGCACTACAGAAACATTATCAACAGACAATGTACAGCGTGTACTATTCTTGTGTTGCGGTACATGAATATAATTATATCGTTATTAATTTCTTTAGATACGCAATTCCATATTATATTCCCTTTTAATCAAATTCTAAAAGTATGCTTGTTGACTCCAGTATCACATTAGTTAAAGACTTCAATGCTTAAAATGTTTAGGGAGAAATGGAATACTGGTGTGTATGTTTTCTTTAAAGTACCGAGACCAGCCATATACTGTATGTTTAAGTTCCAAAATTAATATTGTTTATGGCCTTCACATGCGTTACAGTATGCTCTTATTCTTTTTATGCTCAGGTACTAAGATTTTCCTTCAGTGGTAAAATTCCATATAAATATTCAATACTTAAACGGGCACAGTTAAGACATTAAATATACATATACATACTGTATACAGTACAGTTTGCATACGGTAATATGTTTATGTTCCTAAATCAATCTCTTTTATGAGCATGTGAAAGGCATGGTGAATCGATTCTCAAAAATTACTGTACTTTGCATTATTGGAAACAAATGCGTGATTGCGAAATGCTGTGGTGTTACTTTTACAAAGATGGTCAATGAAAAAAAGAATGTTGACCAGGGCAATACTTTGAGTTTACACTTACAGCTTGTCCAAGGTCATTCATTATTAATACTATTAGTAATATCTTCGTTAAAGACTTTGATGGCGACAGCTCAAACATGAGAGGTTGAGCTTTATTAGCTCCACCTTGCGGAAATTCCGGATACTATTATTTTGCTTGCAGTATTATAGGAGAATTTACGGTAACTAGCGGTATTTACCGGTAACTCACGGTAGACTGCGTACAGCGCACCGGAAAAGAATGCGGTATCGCCCGCACATTTTGAATGGCTGCATCTGTACCTGCAGTCAACGAATATATATCTAGTCTTCAGAAGATCTGGGAAAAGGCCAGGAGATCTCTCACACTCACTGCCGACAGACAGAAGAAAGCTGCAGATAGACAACACCGTGCTTTCCCTCAACTGAGATGAGATCAACTCTTTTGGCTGTCTACACGTAACATCCCTCTTAGACAGTCACAAACTGGGACCTCGTTATATCAGATCTTTCAGTATCACAAATTATCAAATTACTATAGTCTCTTACCACCTGGTCCTGCCACCCACGCTCAGAGTCCATCCCACTTTCCACATCTCTTTAATCAAACCTTTTCACTGATCAGCTCTTTCATGTCCTCAGCCTAGACCTCCTCCTCAAAGACTTATAGATGGACTACACGCGTACACTGTTAACAAGATTTTGGATTCTCGCTTGCACCGAGGTTCTCTCAATACCTAGTGGATTGAACCAACCGTAACAGTCCCCATCAATACAGTGTGGGGAAATAATTATCAAATACTAGCTGAATGCTTGGATACATATAGCACTCTCCAGATTTATTCACAACCCCAAACAATTATAACAAAAACTGTCATATAACAGAATGTGTTATAGATTAGATAACGAGATGTGATTACAACATTTTTTAATCTCATACGTTAGGCAAACGTTCAAGGTCAAATTCTTCCACAAGGGGGGTACTTTTAAAGCGGAGATGACTGAACCGAAAATTTTTGGCGCCCCCTTTCTTTAAAGCCCTGGCCAGATATGAAAACAGTTAAAATGTACGGTTAAAATTCAAATTGAATCAAAAACTACACATCCTAGTTAACATGGCGGTTCTTGTGATCCTTGCATTTAACCAACAAAAACGCTGAAAAATCAGTGACATGACTTTGGAGCTGAGTTTAAAAAACTTAACCTTTCAGCAACAAAGCGAAATTTACATGATAGGCTACCTCAAACTGTTAGTTACATGACTGTGTATGTTGCTTAAACCACTCCTGTTTGGCTTTTTAGTTATGGAGGTGGGAAGACAACCTCTCCCCTTCCCTCTGGGTGCTTGACTTGTCGCCATCTTTAACTGTTCCATGTCTAAATAGCAGTAGGAAGAGAAAGTTAAAAAAGTTAATACCAGCTACAATACAACTGTATTTTTGTTGTAAGGGGGAGCAAAACATCAGTATTTACTACTAGTAATTAGTGTAGTATTAATAGAAATCTGAGCCTAAATATAAAGTTAAAATCTCGACAAACAAAGGAACGTAGGAAATGTGCACTTTTTCTGCAACAGAAATACACCTAGAAAATAAATCCTTTTTGACATCTCAAATCAGTTTTGATCAAGGTCTCCAAAACGAACAAGAAAAATAACATTTTCAGAGAGCAATTATGTTGTATTTATGTAGAATAAGTGATTAGATTTATGAGCAATCTAATTTCTTATTCATTTAAACAGCACTATCTCTGCTTGTCATAGATGTTCAGGAAAGGGTGAATGGAAGAAGTCATGTCAAGTGCAATAATTCGGTGACCAATAATAACAGTTTAATAGCAGTTGTCTGTAGGAACAAATGATAGAGAAAACTTAAGCTTTTTTAGGCTAAAACTAAAATTCAGGCTACAAATTAAGGCAAATGAAAATTTAGGACGTTAAAGATTTTTTAGGACATTAAAGATGTAAAAAATGTAAAAATACAAAAATGCCCCTGAGCAAATAGAAATGGAGCAGGTGTTACTTTGAAATAAGCAAACAGAAAAAAGCCATGACTAGACATAAGATAAGATCACTTTATTAGCCATATACCATTTCTTGTATTAGGAATCTGTCTTTTCACATACCCCAGCTTGCTCTTAATGAGACACACAGCTTGGGATTAGAGAACAGGGTTGGCAATTATACAGCACCTCTTGAGCAGCTAGGTTAAGGACCTTGCTCAGGAGCCCAAGGGAGTAGGACTGGTCTGCCAGCCATGGGATTTGAACCAGCAACCTTCTAGCCACAGGCACAGATCCTGAGCCACAGAGCCACCACTCCACCTCTGGTTATTGCTACATATCCATCTGTGACATAGTGCAGAAGAGGGATGCAGGAACACAGTTCTGTCAGAGAGCCTTATATGAATTAATAGCAAACATGGTTTCATGGAGGGCTTCTCAAATAGTTGGGTATTCAGGTAGATTGCAAGGCAAAAGAATTTTTAAATATATTTTGTTAAATCAAGTCAGTCTTTGCAACACATAAAATACATTTTTCCAAGAAAGCAATTTAGCCTTTTTCACTAATGAAATCACTAAATAAAGACATAAATATAGAAATCTAAAGATTTTTTATTCAATGTTGGTAGCATAATGAACTGTCAGATTGAGCTATGTGTATATTTTGTTGCAGAGTTGCTGCAAGATGTTAAAAGTGAAAACAGGTATTTATAGATGACTCATCTCAAAAAGATTTTCAGAATAATTAAACATCTAGCAGGATAGCGAAAGCACAGAAAATAGGTAGTTAGATTGATCAGATTAGTATGCAAAGCCATTAAGCAAAGACGAACCAGTATACTTTAGATCTTTTTTTCTGAACCAGGGAAAATCTGATCAACTTTCTCTATAACAATAATAAAAAACTTTATTTTATATAGCACCTTTAAAAGTAGCATCTCAAAGCAATACAGTAGGTGTAACCACCTACCACAAAGTTACAAAGTTACAAAAAACACTGATTACAAAGTAAATACATATAAGAAAGACAAGCAGTTAGAAGTGCTATTGAAATTAGAAAATGAAGCTGATACAGAGACTAAATAAGTCTTCTGAAAAGGAAGGTTTGAGGTTAGATTTAAATGCACTCAGGGTAGGTGACTGTGATATCACTGGGGATACAACTCCAGAGCTCTGGGGTGCAGCTAGAGAAGGTCCTGTCACCAAGAGAATGTAGATGTTCTTGAGGAAGACCCTAATCAGAAGGACAACGGTTACAAAGTGGGGAGCAGAAAGATAATAAGCCAGATAGGTACTAAATGAGGATGAGGATTTTGAAGTTGACTCAAAACCTGATAGGAAGCCAGTGCAAGGACTCGAAGACAGGTGTAATGCAACCCGATCAGGATTCTGGCTGTCAAATTCTGAACATATTGCTCAGTGTGGATTTAATTACCCCAGTGAACAGGATGTGCATTTATTAATTCTAGAAAAAAAACCTTTCTTGATTTCTCTAGTTCCCTTTAAAAGAAACTAAATCAGTGTGATATTCCACAATGCAGAGTACTACAGTACGTGGTCGGTATTTACAGTACATATGATATTTGTGATTTAAACAAATTAACACAAGCAGTTATTGAGGATTTAAGTGCAGGCTGAATTATTGCAGGGTGTAAGACTAGAGATGTAGGTAGGAAAAAGATAATTTTGGGAAAGTTGAGGAATACACTGATAACAAGAACACTTCCTAAAAGGGTTAGGCATACTTTCGACAAATGGACAGGAGATGTTATAGACTGCAGAGGAAGATGATGAAGTTAACAGATTATATGTTTACATAGATACTGAAATGAGGATTGTTTGCACATGAATTGAAGGATTGGGCAAACATAGCTGATGCTGATCCACAGAGCCAGCATCTTAAGATGTTTATATTTAGAGGCAATTTGTTTAAATAACTAACTAGGTATGGATACTGATGTGTAAGAGAGGTGGAAAGGCTGTTTCTTTATGCCAGCACTATAAAATAATTTATCCTCAGTGAGATGCTGCCATCTCCATCCAGACAGTACTTTTACTTCCATCCATTTTCTAATCTCTTTATCCAGTACAGAGGATTTGGAGCCTATCCCTGCAAGTAACGGATGCAAGGCAGAATACACCCTGGACATAGTGCCAGTGCATCACAGGGCAGACAAATACACACAAACACACACACACACACCAGGGCCCGGAAATCATTTGGAGAAAACCCACAGAACTCAGAAAGAACATTCAAACTCCACACACACAGGATGGCAGGAATTGAAATTAGGGCCCCAGTGCTGCAAGATAGCAATGCTAACCACTTTGCCACCATAACAAATGAATGGATAGCTTAGTTATCTTTCTAGTTAACAGATTTGTATGCATAATTTAATTTTGAAAGCCACATCTGGTACTGCTGTTATATTTATGAAAAAACATACAAAAAGCATGCTAACAGCTGTGCCATCCTTAGTTAATACATTTTATTTTTATAAACAGTTAACATTGTTAGCAACATTTTTTTAATCATATTTTACCCAATTTTTCTTTAATTTTATATTCCACTTATTTTCTGATAGTCAGATTTAATGTATATTTGAACAATGAAAATATATTTTTACGAGATGTGGGGAAAAATGCAACAATTTATTACAGTTCTAAATTTAATATTATATTATTGATTACTAAAAGTTTATGCTAACACCCAACTTTCTTATTTAGATGGATTTAAAACAATGAACTAATTGTGATTCAGAAATACAGTCAAGAATAGTTTTGTGGTGTTTGTATAGATTAAACTTTTCTAAAATGTATAACAAAATTAAAGACGATTAAAATCTGTAATCTTTCCACGTGTAATGTCATTAGAAAGTACAATAAGTTCCTGCTTTGTCTAACGATGGTATAAAAAATAATCTAAGTGGTGAGAAAGCTGTGCTTAATGATAATTAAGGGACTTACAGTAGAAAGCAAAGAAAATTATTTACGTTGTTTAATTTTAAACACTAAATTATAATCGCAGACGCAATTGGTGTCATTCGCACATAACTATACACTATTCTGACAAAAGAAGACAAAAGTCACAATTACAGTAGGAGAATAATTAATGTTCTTGTTGATATTTCTCAGCAAATTTCCAACAGCTTTACCATTTATTGTAGGGATTTATAAATCAAAACATATATTACCCGCAATAAAACTTTATACCATGTGAACAGCTGTAGAAACATCTCAACCAGATTAGCAAATAAAGCCTGAATGATTTCATCTTGATTTTAGAGTGAACACACACATACAGTACATGTATTTCATTATATAATGCAGCAAAACATGTACAGTATAGAGTATATACTTTTTCACCTCTTTCAATTTTTCTAGTTTTTTATTTGCATTTGATTGTGCAATGTGTAGAATGGTATTGCATAGTTTAGTAGGGTAGGGTAGTTAATGTGTTTGGTGTTTTCACATTGATTAAAATTCATGTGGCTGAAGCAAATGTATGAAGAACAGTAACAAGATGAATCAATATAGTTTTACGTGACCAAAAATGTGACCAGTAATGTGCAGTGAAGTCAGAGGTTGCATACTGTAGGCAGTAGCTATTTTCACATCTTAATTTACTGTATGACCAGGCATAAGCCAAAGCTACCCTACTTTCAACATGTCTGCATTCCACTCTCGTAGCATTTTTAATGTAGCTGACAATATACATTGATTGCATCTCCAAAGCATACAGTATTCTGATTTGTTGTCTAATGCGCAAATAACACAAGCTCCTTAACTTCTTTGTTATTGTATCTTTTTTGTAAACAATATAGCACAGATACCAAAAAAAATAATATCTAAACAACATCCTGTATTTAGTCATTTTGAATCCTATTATACCCTTTAATTAATGCAATTACATTTCAATTCCATTATATTCCTGTCACATACTTTATTAAAATTATACAATCTGCACCGGAAGCAGATGAAATTTATATATATATATTTATATATATATACAGGCCATAATATCGTTGTGATAGTGTTGTATGAATGACTGCTTGTGGCGTTAAGCTCTTTGTACTTCTTTTACAAGTTTTATGTAATTAATCTTTGAAATGATTCTTGAAATAGAACCACTTCACATCATCAGTTTTGTTGCTTTGTTCAGAAACACAGACAATGATAGCAATATGGTACTATGCAACCCTGGAAATTTAATCTATTTTGTTATGTATTTGTAGGTTTTACACATTACCGTGTACTTGTTAGTTTCATTGTGGTTTGAAATACACTCATCAATACCAATTTTTTATAACCCCAAAATGTAAAAATAACTTCCTTGCCTACCCTATTCACATAAGTCTATAATGGTATAGAACATTTGGTTCTATGGTAAGAACAACAAGTTTGCGCTCTATATGTTATAGATTGTGGTTTCTGACTGTTTCTCCAACATAGTTAAACACTAGTTTGGAGTTCTCAGGGTGGACTTTTAAATGTTTGATTGCTTTAGTGTCCTCTGGATTTCATTACATTTCCAGTCTTAAGTTCTTAATTTCTCATTCTTGTAATTAGGCCTTAGAAGTTGTTAATTAAATACATTGCAGCAAACAGACCTATACTCTGGTTCAGCAGCTGGATGGCAGCACAGAGTTGGCTGAGGAGACAGGAGTTCAGTTCTCGCAAAAAGGGAGTTTATTGCCTCCATGCTGGGTCTTCTTGCAATTCTGATTTTCCTTAATACAGAAAAGGCTTTTATTCTGCTGAGTGGGAGTACACTTTCCATTATACCAAAGAAGTCTGGCTGTGGCTCTAATTTTATATTTAAGATATGATTGCTTTTATCCAGCTGTCTAGCTTCAATTTCTACTACTAATATGCTATTCAAGTATTTCTTGCTCTGTAGTTACACCAGGTGGGACTGTCCTTTGTCATGTTTTTGATTGCCATCACAATTGAACCTTTAACTGTGTATACATAGATAGAATTATACTGTTTGTTTGTATCCAGACTAATTCATATTACCCAAGGATGTCATTGAGCCATTCTATCTATGTACAGACTATACAAATGAATAGTTTGGATTCTAAAAGGCTGAACAAGCTCATCAGGAGAGCAAGCTCTGTCACTGGGTCTGACCTGGACCCCTTGGAGGTAGTGGCTGAGAGGAGAATGGTGTCCAAACTAGAGGCCATCATGGATAACATCTCCCACCCTCTCTATGACAGGCTTGTAGAAATGAACAGCACGTTCAGCAATAGAATGATTCATCCACGGTGTGACAGGGAGCGCTACAGGAGGTCATTCTTGCCTTCTGCCATAAGACTGTACAATGCATCCACCTTGTGTCTGGGCAGAGGCAACATTGACAGGGACCTGTTTCTGGACTGAACACATCTACTGCTACATCTGTTCTTTTTCTTTTCCCGTTTACAACCATTTTTTGTGCAATATATGCCAGGGACCCGTGCAGTACATTTATATTTATATTTACAGTATATCTATATTTACATCTATATTTATATTCATATGTGCAATACAATTTTTCTGCGTACTTTTCTGTTCTAGTTTGTTCTTTGTGTGTCCTGGACTGTGAGTAACTCTTTTAGTGCACCCCTCACTATACTGATTGTATTGTATGTATTGTATTATTGTATACCCTGCTTAAGGGTATAACCACAGTAGAACACAAGGGGTGTGAACTCACAGCCTGTTATAACTGACTTTGGAACCAAAGAATAGGCATCAGTTTAATTCAAATATGAGCCCTGATTAATGCAAATCATGTGTTTCCACCATTATTAGTTCAAGTTCAAGTTATATTTATTTGTCATTTTAGCCATATACTGTACAAGTATACAGTGGAACAAAAGATCGTTCCTCCTGGTCCATGGTGCAAATACAGACAGGACACTGACATACATATTGTAGACAGAATACACATAGTGCAAAGTGCAGAGAGTGCAAATTACAAGGCAACACATAATAAAATATACACAACACACTGGGGGGATTTAAACCCTGTTTCTGGAATTGGAGTGGGTGCAAGGTGTTGAGGAGCCTGACAGCCTGTGGAAAGAAGCTGTTACAGAGTCTGGTGGAGCTAGCCCGTACACTGCGATATCTTTTCCCAGATGGTAGGAGGGCGAAGAGTTTATGGGAGAGGTCAACCACTATTCTGGAGGCTCTGTGTAAGCAGTGTTTGTGATAGGTGACAGAAATGGAAGGGAGGGAGGCTCCAATGATCTTTTCGGCTGTTTCCACAAATCGTTGCAGAGTCTTGCAGTCTGAAGTTTAGCAATTCCCAAACAGTGATACAGCTGGTCAAGGTGCTCCCAGTGGTGCTTCTGTAGAAAGTGGTAAGAATGGGTGGGGGAAGGTTTGCCCTCCTCAGTTGCCGCAGGAAATAGAGACACTGCTGTGCTTTCTTGGCTAGGGAGGTGGTATTGAGGGACCAAGTGAAGTCATGTGTAATCTGTACACCAAGAAACTTGGTGCTTCTAACTGTCTCCACTGTCAATGGTCTCTTTTGTTTTGTTTACATTAAGAGAGATTTTTGTTTGTGACTCATCGTTGTTGCTAATGAGGCCCACCACTGTCGTGTCATCGGCAAACTTGATGATGTAGTTTGAACATTGCTTAGCAGTACAGTCATGAGTCATCAATGTGAACAGCAGTGGCTGTGCACACAGCCCTGGGGGGTTCCAGTGCTCATTGTGATGGTGCTGGAGATGTTATTACCGATCTGGACTGTCTGAGGTCTCTCAGTCTGAAAGTCCAGAATCCAGTTACAAAGGGAAATGTTAAGGTTCAGCAAGCTTAATTTTTCTGTTAGCTTCTGGGGGATGATTGTATTGAATGTTGAACTGAAGTCAGTGAAAATCATTCTTACATAAGAGTCATTCTTATCCAGGTGGGACAGGACCGGGTGAAGGGCAAGAGATATAGCATCATCAATAGATTGGTTGGGGCTGTATGCAAACTGAAGGGGGTCCAGAGAGGTAGGGAGTCTGGACTTTATGTGGCTCATGACTAGTCTCTTGAAACACTTCATGATAATTGGTGTGAGTTCCACGGGGCGATAATCATTGAGGCAGGACACGGCTGACATCTTTGGCACTGGTATAATAGCGGTGAATTTGAAGCACATGGGGATGACCGCCTGGCACAAGGATATAATAAAAATCTAGTAGATATTTTATTTCAAATCTCGCATTGGGATGGTGTCATAACATTAATCATTGTATTCTTTAATTTTGTATTTGTGCGCTTTGAACAACTATGATTTCAATATATTAAAATCTTATATTTTGTTATCTCCAAGTAGGTTTACGAAACAGGTTTCTACCTCACTTGGTATTCTTGCTTGATTATGACTGTTCTAAGCTGACCAAAAACATACTTGTTTGGGCACTTAAGCAATTCTCGTACTGCATTGGAAACCTTCACTCTTCTGCTCTGTCTTGGTGGCAGATTATGTTGCTGCTGCTGTCAAGTCAAGTCAAGGCCTTGCTACATGGGGTTTCTGATGCAGCTTTATATTAGGAGTACACATGGGGAGACGTAAAGGAGGTAACCAGTTAGGGTTAGGAGTTTATTTCAGTTCAATTCAAAATACTTTATTCATCCTGAGGGCAGTTTACAATTTAAAATATACTATTTGTTTTAATGTAAACAATGAATGTAAAAAATTAACATTAAAGAACTGTTAATTAAAATTACAGGATTTACAAAGAATAATTAATTCATTAAATAGATCAATAAAATAAGTTTATATATTGATATATGTGTTTTTCATACTGGTGAAAAAAACTTGTCAATTTGTTAGGTAACAAAATTAAATTGCCAATATTCATTTCAGTGAAGAACTACTATACTTAGCAATATGGTCACTTCATCCCCGGTTCCAGTGACAAGCAGTTAAACAGGTTATTCAGAGTTCAGCGCTTCAGGGAAAATCCTGGCATTTTTTTTATTTTTGAGAACTGTAGAATATACGCTAAGGGCATTTGAAGACTTTGGGGGAAAATATGGTTTTAAATGTTCATGTTTACAAAACAACACACAAATTGAAATATGAGTGGGAACAATGCAGTTTTTTTCACTTAATACAGAAAGTAATAATGACACAAATACACACAATATATACAGCAGATATGCAAGTAGAAAAACAAATCATAAAACCAAAACACAACAAAAAAGTTGTATAAAAAATATATTTTGCTGATGCAAATTTATTATTTGTTTCAAGATATATTTTGAGGGTTTATTTGTATAGCCTAAAATATACAGAACATACTAGGATAAGTGGAATAATAACTGCTTACAAATAATGTGAATGAGACTAGATAGGTGGCTCAGGTTGCTACAGCTTGGTGCTGATAATAACCAGGATTTAGAGTTAGATCTTTGCCTTCGTGCCTTGTACTATGCTTCTCTTTGGTGCGACAGGTGTATGTAGGTTCTAACAGAGCATACCTAAAATGTGATTCTAGAACATTTGTACTGTATCTGAAGAGCATACTCCATGCCAATAATAGAAGTTACTGTAACTCATGTAAAATGCTATGTAATTTGGCAATAAAGTCCAGCACCAAATAACTGGCTAAATCTACACATTATTTTATTATTTTATTATTTATAATTACTTAAATGTCATGTTTATAAAGGCTTTTAGATTTATGCCTGTGCATTCTGAAATTGAGCACTGTTCCCTTTTCTCAATTGTTGTGTTTTGCTATGTTTTGCTTTTGACTGTTTTGATATAAAATTAAAATTATTGTCTTTTATAAATCACTAAGGCAGTTAAAAGAAAAAAATCAGAGAAAAAGAACAAACTTAATTTTGTTTTAAAACTGATGTGAAACCTAGTGAAGTTTACTGGCCTGATTTGCTAAAAACTCTGACCAGGAACCCTCTGTTTCTAGTCAGGATGAAACAGGATGTGAAAATACTATTTTCCAGGTGCATTTATCTTTAGTTTCTTTGACAAAATATTCTGTTAAACATTTCCTACTGTTTATCTTAATGTAGTTAAGTTGAGGTTAATACACCAAAGTGAAATCCCCTTCTCGTTTAGTATTTTTGCAGAAGTTTTAAACACCTCTGTGATTGTCTTCTTGATAGTGAAGTTATCAATCTGGCTAAATGGAATGTAACTTCAGCAAATTGACCAAAATATGATAATATAATAAAAAATAAAGACTGTAATAAAAACAATCAGTAGAATGTAACTGAATGCATTCTTTGTCAATCATATTATCAGATAAAAAAGGCAGATCTGTATTTTGAATGAAGGGCATTTGATTGGTTGTAAAAGGAATGGCATAATTATTTTTTATGTGCAGGGATTTGTACAGGTGTTTTTATATCAATCAATATCATACAGAAAAAAAATCCTAAATATATAGGGACATTATTAGTTTTGAGCAAAACACTATTTAACAAATTATTTTTTATTTTTAACAACTTTTAGTGCAATAAATCCTACAGAAATTAATTAAATGTACTCTTTTACAACGACGTGATTGACATCGTATGTGATCATCTGCTCCCCCCAACTCACAGTTACAAAAACCTGTAGAAATACAAAAGTTAGTGTTTTTTCAGACCAGATATAAGGAAATAAGAACAAAGGAAAGGTTGCAAACAACAGAAGTGCAATTAGGCCATTTTAACTACTAACTGCCAAACAGCCCCATCTAGCCTGTTTGGCAGTTACATGACACATGGATCTTATTGAGCCATTTCATGAAATAAACTAGGGTATTAGCTGGGTGGCTGGTTCCATACTCCAACAAACCTTTACATTAAGATGTACCTCATAATCTAGGTTTTAAATTATTTCCACATACTTCCACTTCTGCCCTGCTGCTACTGTTTCACTGTTCATTCTGAAGATATCTGCAGGGTTGACTTTGTTGGAGTCTTCAAGGCTTTTGAATATGTGTATCACATCACTTCATAATCTTCTTTATTCAAGACTAGAACTGTTAATTTCCTTTAGTCTCTCAGTATAGGACCCCGAGAATGGATCTGGTTTCTCCTCTCTTGATGGACTGCAAGCTTCCATATATTTTCTATAATGAGGTGTACACAGAAATTGGACAAAGTATTCTAAATGAAGCCATCTTGAATGTTTTAACAATACCTTGGACTTGTCTGCATTAAATGTTAACTATCATATCTATCATGTGTTTGACCATTCATGAGTTTTATTTAAATTTGTTTGAATTTCATTTCCTGCTATTAAAATTTTTGTTAATCCTCCTAATTTGGTATATTCTGAAAATTTAATTAGTTTATTAACTGTATGGGAATTAGTAGTGTAAATTCTGAAAATTCTGTTTTCTATGTAATAACCAATCCTCAATCAAAACACTTGTATTTCCTTGAATGACTACTTCATGCAATTTAAGAATTAGTCTTTTTACAGTATGTAAAACGTTATCAAAAGCCTTCTGAATATCTAAATCCACCGTATCATATGCCCTACATGTGTCCATTACTGTTCACAAAACCCTAACAAGTTTGTTTTGCAACTCCAGCTTCTAAATCTATTCTAAACTCTTTCTGGGGATATTATTTTCATATAAGTGCAACTCTAGTTACCTTACATGTAACAGAAGACTTATTTGTCTGTAATTACTAGGTTCAGTTTTCTCACACTTTTTTTATGGATGGAGACTGCATTGGCAATTCTCCAGTCAATGGGCATAACCCATGTCTTAAGGGACTGTTGGGAGTGTTGTGTCAATGGCTTCTGAATAACGTTTCTCACTTTATTGAGTAAAATTGGTAAGATTTCATCAGGACCTGGGAATTTGTTAATCTTGGCTGCTTCTAGTATTTGAAACACTTCTCCCTCTTCTGTGCTAATACTTTCTATCTGCTGCGTGTGGCAAGTTGCTGACTTCTTCCTTAGTGAGTGCCCGAGCAAAGAGCTTCAAGAAGTACAGTATACTTTTAGAAGATTACCATTTTTTCTCATATTTGATATCTTTTATTTCGTCCTTGATAGTTGTTTTGCTGTTGCAGCATTGAAATCATTTTTTATTATTTATTACTACCTCTACTGTGATATTACTTTCATTTTCTCTTTTGGTCTTTCTAATAATCTTTTTTATACCTGCATTTGCAATAGATTTTACTTTTGTTACTTTGTAAAAATTTGGACTATTGTTTTTTTAATATAATTCCTTAAAGCACTCTCTTTTCTGTTATAGTTTTCCTTAAGAATGTGTTAAATTATTTGATTTACTCACTTTTAGAGTTAATTTGTTTTTTCTTCAAGTAAAATTAGTTTCAACTGTTGCCATTTTCCACTGATTTCTGTTTGTCCTATCCCATTTTATTTATCTTATACTGCGTTTAATTCCTTCAGAATGTCTTTCTGGAAATTGTAAACTTTTGTTTTAAACTCAATGTCACGCCCGACATCCCTCCCTAGAGGGTGCTCCACTGCTCCCGTTATTGTCCTTGTGATTAAGCTCCCCAGGTGTACCCTCTTAGGTGTATTATTTAAAAAATAGCTCCTCCAGTCCTCGGGGCTCATCATTAGGGTAAAGATGTCGCAAGGCCGGCCTAGCACCAGAAAACCCTACGTCCGTCTCGTGAGGGCATAGACCTCATTCCCGACACCTCCCGCTTCCTGAGCCCGGGGTCTGGATGATCTCATCCCATCACCCTTGGACCTCCATGTCTTGTCTCTCCATGTGTTCCCCCTCCCGGGGATTTTAACTTTGTTGCGTCCCAGGATGGATTTCTCATTGATGGACTCTCGGACTGTACCCTGACCTGTCTTTGGACCCGTTTGGATTTGGATGCCGTTCTATGTCTTCCCTGTTCACTGTCTCACGGATTGTCACTATTATTTTGTGCACTATTAAACCCCTGTGTGTTTCCTTTTTACCACGCCTCCTGTTTTCTCCAGCTCTGACCGCATCGCATAGGGTCTACTACAAGATCTGACACGGATCTCAGTCCATGTACTCATCCTAAACAATTTTAAAACTTCCAAATACATCATATTATGATCAGAGTTCCCTAATGGTTCTCTCACCTCCCTTTGTATCACTGTGTCTTGATTGTTTGAAAAGACAAGATTAAATACAACAATTTTCTGTTGTGGATACTCTAAAAAACTTGGTTAAAAGCTATAATTAACAATGAAATTAACTTTTACCAGTTTATGTTGTGAACATTGAAATCATGTGTTATATTGCACATAATTTCTTAATTTCATTATTATACCCGAATACTCTTTTTTTACATACAGTATATAGAAACATCCTCCCTTACACTGTTTTCTGTCTCTCTCGTACAGAACAGTTGTAGTACAGTACTCGAGTAAAGTATGTATTTGCTATGTTACATTAATCTCTGTTATTTTCAGATAGCCAGGTTTCTGTGATTCCAATAACATCATAATCATCTGGTAATTTTGTAGATTCTACCTCTAAATACAGTAACTGTATGTCTGATATACCTATAGTAGCATTTAGGTACAATATAAGAACGTATTTACTTGATTTATTTACTTATTTATTTACTATTTGTTTTGCTTTTTCCTTTGGATCTCTCTTGGTCTTTCATTTCTTCTGTTTTACTGTAGTTTAAATGTAACTGAATTTTTTGGTGAATTTTTATGTCTGCACCATGTCCTATACAATGGATGCCACTTTAGGAGATGCTTCCCCACGTTACTGCTCTTAACAAGCAATTTAGCAACTGTGCCCAGCTAGCAGGTTTAACCCTAAAAGAGATAGAAAACTGATAACATTATCTCACAAAAATATTTTTCAAAACAGAATTTTCAAGAGAAGCAGTGGATGATATCAAAAGTAATCATTTCAATATTTATTGTCAGGTATAGGCAAAAATGTTTAAACAACAGTAACTAACTGTAGACTTTGGTTTTTATTTCTAAACATTTAACATATAAATTCAATCTGTGTTTGTTTTCAAGGGTACATTCTTTCTGTAATGCTATTCCATATCAGAATTTACTTTTGAGATGTAATCAGGATAGATAACCAGCTCCAAAAATAAAAATATATTTGGGAAGACCTTGCACACATCAGAAGCAGTGTAAATTCAGCTTTAAGCCTGCCAATCAAATCTATATAAATTGGGGTATGAAAATGGCCAGTGCCTATTCTGTGGAAGTCCATTTACATACTATATGACACTGTTCTGAATGAAGGGTTGTGGGATTATTGTACAACCCACTGCATTACAAATAATTAACATTATACTCAAAAGGTTAGTGTTCTGTATATATCCACTAATACGTTTATCCCCTAAGAAGAAAAGAAGATCTTTCAGTCAACAAGGGTTTATAACAAGAAGCAAAGTTTGAAAAGATTTATGAAACAAAATGATGTGTTGTATTTAAACATATTGCTTTATGTTTTAACCTACTTATCCATTCTTGTATACATAATGAATGTGCAACAGTGATGAGTTTTGGTGCTTTATTTTAAGGTATGGGTGCTTGTGATACAGTCTTCGTCTATTTACATACATAAACCATGCTCCTAAAAGCAGCTGACTGTTGCAGGAAAAATGTAAACAGCATTTATGCAAAAACACAACATGCAACTTAGAATATATGCCTTATACTTTATACAACATTATTCTTTTTTTTAAGTGGCATTTGTGTTTCAGTCAGCATACAAGTTGGGGCATGATGTTAAATGTCCTTAGTCTTTTCAATGACCACGTGTGTGAACAGAATCAACAGTACCTCTTGTAAAAATGTTGTAAATCTACTTTCATTTAATCACTTTAGCTGTAGCTTTTAAATGACATAATTTAATTGTCCCATCATAATAATATAGTTACATTATTACAGGAGACAAATTATTCATCAAGGGATAAATGTGTCAGAGAAGGATTTATGTATTTGTCAATGAGAAACAACTTTAAAAGCCTTTAATAATGCATCTAAAAACCTTTCACACAGTAAAGCTTTATAAGATGATACTGAAATGGTCACAATTAGCTTGCTAGAATAATGCAATTTGTATAAGAACCAATGGTATACTGTATGCAGTATATACACAATATAATAAGTGAAAAGTAGTTGACTTGAAAAATGAAACCTTACACATTTTAAAAGTACTGATAAGCAAAGCTGTTACTCTGCTTGTTCAGCTTCTGTGTGACAGTTTCATTGTGAGAAACTTTGCATAACATGATAAGAATAAGATAGTTAAAAGATTGGCAAGCCCATGAGGGAATTTTAGAGCAGGGGGTGTTGTATATAAAAGGCAGTGCTTGACAAAGGCAGTTCAGTACAGGTGAGACAGCCCTCTTTTGGATCACTTTGCTTAGCACCTGACAGCTGTTACATGTTTATATAACTGCTATTGTGCTATTTTAATAGTACTTGTGACTCCACACCTGATTCTACCTCTTGTGCCTGCTTAAGGTATTTATTTTCAATTAGCAAAAATCTTGCTTTCAGTGTTATTTTAGTTTTTAACGAAATTATTTTTAAGTTTATATGGAGAATGTGAAGGTCTCTATATATGTAGCTATATAAATAGAACTGTAGGTAAAATAATGGCTAGCAATTGTTTATTCAAAAGAGACTGGATACTTATAGATTTTATTGCCTTTGTGTCTGATTTTTTTACAGATCATCATCTAATATGTTGGCAACACTTGAAACAGTGAGTCATTTTTTATTATTTTTCTGTAAAATGTTAAACTTTAGTGGATAGTGACATACTGTATATACTACTGCCTATGACAAAGTAACTATGGATTGTACTGTATAGTAAAGTTAGTTCATGCAGTTGCCAAAATGATAATCAATGGTAAGCCTTTTCTAAATTTACTACGATATGAAAAACCCTGGAAAGGTTCACTGTTATCTAAGCACATACTTGACTTTGTTCTCTTGACACCTGTTTGTACTCTAACATTAAAAAAAAGGTATTTCCTGTAGAATTGTCTTTCCAATTCCATGACATTTCGAGGTGGATTTTGTACATTTTCAGATCCGTTTCCTGCAAGACTGCGGTTCCCGTGACTGGAGCTTATACCCTGCCGAGGTGGATCTGGATGTAATTGAAGAATATCTAAATGAACACTCAGCAGAGGTTGAACAAAACACAGGGAAAATGTTTAAGAATGAGGAAGAAACAAGTATTATAGGTAAGGGAATTTCCTGAATGGCATGATTCCAATCATGTGCGTACAATCAAAACACTTTCGACTTTTGTTTCTGCATTTACTTTACTGGATTTGTTGATGTCTATGTTAAGCCTGCTAATCTTTTTTATTAGTTTCATTTAAGATTCAATGTTTCCCAGCGTGTTACATATTAACTCATTAAAGAGATTTTAACAGCTTTACAGTCTATTTCTGATAAATTAATACATCTGTCATCCAAATATAAAATACAGTTTATGTTCTCTGTTTCTTCTTTTTTCCAAGAAGAAATTAATTCAGTAAATTCAGAGGTTACAAAAGAATTTGTCAGTGATTTCTACAGTACCCTTTCAGATTTCTGGAAACTTCTTGTACTACAAGAAAATTCTACCACAATTAAGATTGATACTACTGTTAACTTATTGTGTGTGAGGCATCTGATCCCTTTTTGCTTTAGGTCAGGCACATATTGATCAAATGTTGGCTTCTATTGATTTAGTGTCTATTATGTAGAAATCAAAGATAAATTATAGAAACATGTAACTTATATTTTTACATATTTTGTGGCTAGGCAAACGTGGATATTATTTCTTCCAAATGTTCTTTACACACATTCAACAAGTGCTGTGACACTGATGGAGGTGCGGTGTGCATTGTATTACAGTTTTTTGAGGATGGTAGTTCAAACAAGACCAGGTGAAGTGTCCAGGTCTGTTAAATGTAGGATTCATGGGGACACTTTAGAGAATATTGAGCATTTCCTGTACCCTTGGAGTCATTGTACACCGTTGGTTGACATTAGTGAAGGAATCCAATGTCACCTGCAAGTGCAAGATCCAAATACAAATAAATGGTCTAATCAAGTAGCTGATAATCTCCAGACTATTCTCTAATGTACTGTTTTGTGTGACATCTCAATGGGCTGGAGAAGTGCCACTATTGCTGCCTGTGAGAATACAGCTAAAAGAAAAATGAGCCAGTATTAGTGTTCTCTCACTAGCAAACTAGCATGAACAACACAAAACATGTAATGTTACATAGACTTTAGGTGGCCAGCTGTGTTGTCATAGGTCTAACTCCAGATTGCCAAAGTAAATCTTCAGGAGTTCAGGAGGCAGAAAAGAGGAAGCAGCATAAATAGAACTCCATGGACTGATGAGAACCCAGGACCTTTAATTTGATTCAGAAACACAAACCAATAATGCAACAGAGCTTGTCTCAGACCATTCCAATCAGCAGTGTCTATACTCACAAACAAAACACTCTCAAGAACATAAGAACATAGCCAATCAGTATAGAACTTTTCTTTAAACCTGGAATGTTATCTGGTTACTCGTATCAAAGTGAATCCAGAGCAGCATCATCCATCCACCCATTTTCTAACTGCTCTATTTGCAGGCAAGCAGCATTAATATCTTTATATGTGAATTATACACAGTATTCAAAATCAGATCATACTTACTAAATACATTGTTCAATGTTAACATAACATCCCTTTGCTTGACCTCTATGCTTTTAACCATTAATAGATACATTAATTTTACTTTATTTTAGCATATTAATTAGTTAATTATTTTATTAGTTATTAGTTAATTTAACATTAATTAACATTGCTTGCTTTTTTATTGCTTCCCATCTGTCTTTGGAAAATGAAAATGATGTGCCTAGATAAACACCTAAATTTTAGTTGCTTCTTCAAGCTTGGAGTTTCACATTTTATATGTGTAGTTTATCTTTTTGCTACCTGTGTATATCACCTGCATTTGTCAAAATTAAATGTTTATTCATTCAATTAAATCTGCCAGGTATTCAATCATTGTATTTTTAAAAATTATTTCATCCAGAGTATTATTTAATTGACCTAGTTAATCATCTGTGAAATCTAGATCAGTAATATAAATTGGTATGATTAGGTGTTTTTAATCTAAAATCCTGATGTATGATATTAATTATGTCACCCCACTTTAAAAAAAACAACGTTTAAATCTTGTCTACATCCTAGGTTTCATGTCTATTTACTAATTTTTAATCCAGGTGCAAGCATTAGTTTACTTTGAATGTCTAGCACTTCCAAGATAATTAACCATCTATGAAGACATTAATTGACAGCTTTTTTATCATCTAAATATTCCATATTTGATGATGTTTGAATCCACAACTACAGTTGAATAAACAAGAACATCTGCATTGCATTTTCTATAGAATAATGATCAATTTAGAAAACTTGTGATTCAAGGAAATATCTTTAAACTGCTGCCATTCATTTTGTACTGATTCTATTTCTACCCTGTTCCGTTTTACCTCAGTTCTGGTATTTGTTCTAAAATTATAAACCTTTGCTTTTTGACTCAACCTCTATACATTCAAATTATGCAATGTCACATTTCCCCAATCTCTTAGCTTTTTTCCTCATGCTCGCTTGATTGATTAAAAAAACAAAATCAATGCAACCATGATAGCTTCTGGCAGGTTATCTATCAGACTGAGGAAGAAAGTAGCCATGTAAGATAATCAACACATTGGATGTCAAATTGAAAATACATTTATCATAAAAACATCTTGTCAAGTACTTAAAGACAAAAAAGGACACATTAAAACCTTTAACAACAGACTGTAAATTAGGATCACTTCAGGTTTAAGTATTCTGTACCTTTGTGATATTTATAGTTTTGTTTTGTTGCTCAATAGTTATTCCTAGTTAAGAATGGAATCTGAGAAAAACAGTGAGCAGTGAGTGCCGAATGCAGTTGAGACCCCTGAAGTGAGAAATGTCTTTGATGTTTTTTTTTCTAGAAAACAGTTGGTCTGGAAGGTTTCCTTACCAGTGGCACCACTACAACATAGCACCAAAAAATGATTCAGAATATTGCCCGCAGCTCCAGCCTCTGTGGTTTGGATCTTCCAACAGTGAATGGGTAAATTTACCATGAATATTTTAACTATGCAGTTTCCAACTTAGACACATAAGGTAATAATGTATATTGCTATATGAAGTAGAAAACCAATCACACATGTTGGGCAATTGTGGATGCATCATGAACATGAATACCAACAGGTCATGAAAGAATTCTGAAGTTCTCTTGAATGATATTGACTCATATCTTTTTATAAGAAAAGGTTACAACAGAAGGAGGCCACGCGGATTATCTAGCTCAGTTTCAGATCAGATTTAATGATAAAAATCCATTAAACCATTTCTTAATGGGTATCAAGGACTGACCAACACTTGACACTCATGAGGATTAAAGTATAATACGTTAGGACTTCTTCCTTTGCCATCAGCAAAAAGAGCTTGTCAAATAATGCACTGAAATTCCCTAATACAGACATTTGCCTAGCTAAAACATTAAATTAAATTGCAATATTTCAGTTTTTCATGTAAAGACATTCAGTCATTTCTTTACCTTTTCTTTAAGAGCTCTTGGATCTGTCCAAAGTCCCCTAACAAGATCCTGCATTTCAGGTGCACTACCAGTGTCTTTGTGATACCAATCCAAGCAGTGACTCAGACTCACAATCCACAGGCTCAGTTTCCTATGACTTTCCCCCTTCACCAACTGCGGAGAGAAGAACAAAGAAGAACTCCAGTTTGCCTCTGACATCAACCACAGGTAGAATACTGCCCTTTAGAGGTAACATATAATGAATACAGACATGGAGCAATGAGAGAAATATCTAATTTGGTACTTCTTCCAAGCCGGTATGCTTCATTAAATTGCCATTATTTTTAAGATGTCAAGTCAAAGTGTTCCTATGTGTACATGCACTAGTTACCTGTTTAGTTACTGATTATTTATTGGGATTTGATGACTAATTCCACATTGTTTCTGGGTTTTCATATTTTCATCAGAATTTACAAAGTGAACAATTCCATAGATTCTTTAGTTTGATTCTGTTATATGCAAGTCTAATTTTTAAAAAGTAATTGATTGTCAGGGCACAGTTATTTAGTTAACCCAATCTTTCCTTTTGCCTTTTTGCAGGTAAAAAGAAAGAGCGTCTTTTCCAGTTTTTGTATGAAATGCTGCAGAACCCTGCAATGCGGAGCTGTATATGGTGGGTACAGTCTGGTAGTGGGACCTTTCAGTTCTCTTCCCAGAACAAAGAGAAACTGGCAGAGATGTGGGGCCGGAGAAAAGGGAATCGCAAAACCATGACCTACCAGAAGATGGCTCGTGCTTTGAGGAATTATTCTCGCACGGGGGAGATTTGTAAGGTTAAGAGGAAGCTCACCTATCAGTTCAACGAAGGGGTCTTGAAAGGATTACAGAGCAACAACAAGAGAACTGAGGAATGTTAGTGTTGATCCATTGGATGATAATCAACACTGGAACCCAGACACATAAATACTAAGTATTTGCACAATGTTGATTTGCAATGTAAAATGCTTTTGTTTGTTTAATTTGAAAATGTGCTTTGAAAATCAATCGCAATTCAGTTCAAATTATGATAATTTGTTGTATGATATATTTTGTGTATTGCATAGAAAATTTAGTTTGATACTGCAGTTTAATATTTAAATGCATCTTAATGTTAACAATCTTAACAATCAGAAAAAAAGGAAGACAAAAACACAGGAAAGCTGATGGGCTTTAAACTTTTGTGTAAATCTGAGGATTATAAAAACTTTCAAAAATCTACTTTATAAGTAGAGGATAAGTTCAAGTTAGTACAGAAATGTACAGGATTTTGTATTTATAAAGATTTTTGTAATGTAATCATTTAATAGAAACGTAGATTTTGGTCTTTAAATCTTTTGTTGGTAGCTGTTTTTTAAGTGATATTTCTATTTTTTGCTCACGTTTTGTATTGAAATAAAAGAAAATTTCACATATTGTATTACATTTAATACATATTTACATACTGTATGTATTATTAATATCAGAAACTAAATTGTAGCATGCCAACATCTTGTGATTTGTAGAAGGTAGCAAATAATTATATTTTAATTTTCTTATGAAATAACATTTTGACCCACTTAAAATATTTGTTTGAAAGTAAATAAAAACTGTAAAGATTCCTGTGAAGTATTTAAAAAATACTGACAAGGCAAGTCAACAGGAACCATCATCATAACATGACTATAAGTTTAAACAGGCAGTAGACTGTCAAGATTCAAGAAGCAGAATTTTGCAGGGATGACTGTGTGACCCCAAACCTGAAAGTGCTATGGAAAATAGTGTTTCTTGGGGATTTTGCAATTAATTTTTTAGTGAATTTAAATCTATCCTTATGTATAATTTCATAGTTCTTTTTTCCCCATCCCAGATGCTATTACAGCGATTCTCAATATCATAGTAAGCTCTTGTATAAAATTACAATATGAGTCTTTTTTTTCATTCTGAGCAGTGTTAGCTTAACAGTAGCTTGGAAATGTAACATAGTAACATATAGTAAGCAACTCCTTACAATTGTATGGTGTTTTTATCCCAAAGAATCCCAGAGCACAAACATGAGAGGGGGGACACTTAATCTAGACCTTTTAATGACCCACAAATCCTTGAGAAATTAAATCAGTTTGAGTAAGAAAAATTGCTTTATTTGTTGAGTTAAGGGTAAACATCTGGGAGAACATATTGTGCAAGCCCAGGGTAGAAATAAGCTAGGATACCAGGGTTAACATCCATTGGATCTTCAGCATTACCATAGTGGGGCAATAGATTTGCAATAAAAACAAGACATTCAATATAAATCACTATAGTGACTCTGCTGTAAATAATTACCAAATAGGTGATTTCTAAAAGTAATTGCCATTTCAAGAACCAATTCAATTTAGCTCTTTATAAATATATCTATATTTCAAGAGTGCTCTTTCACTTCAAAGTACATTAGATTTGCTAAAAATATAAAAATAAATGCAATTTTAAAAAAGTAATGTACCATGGAAATATTTCCAAAATGTACTCATCAAGTCAATTTCATTATTGTGGTCAAATGTATTGGTTTTGTCATATGTATATTAGCACAATTAACACAGCATATAAAAATAAATTGTTGTTTATAATTGAAGGTATATTTAGTATACGATTTGCTGTTAACTCAGGGACCAAAGTTTAATATTTGTTTATAGCAGCGTGTCGTAATCATTTATAATGAAGTGTCTGATGTCCTAATGCAATACCACAAGGGGGCATCTTGGTTCAACAGAATGGAACATAAAAAGAGGCGACCAACAAGGCAATAGTGTTATTTCCTGTTGATTTCAATCTCATATTTCCGAATGTGCGGTAAGATGAGCTTGATTTAAATAGCAAACTTATATTGGTATATTAAGATTTAGGGCATACAAAAACAAATGACAAAAATAATTAAAAAATGAGGAAATGTATATGATTTTTAGAGAAGAATACTTTCCCTCACTGAGATGATCCTTAGGATGAAGAAGAAAAAGATAGATGAATGGATGAGTACTTGCCACACTACTTGTAACACAGACAAGTATATTTTACCCTGTTTACTACTGATACCTAGCATTTAAGAAACGTTTACAGTTTTAGTAGCTCAAAATGTTTATATAACATCATTATGTACTATGTATGATAATATAGAGAGTTGAATATAATTGAAAAAATTATCATAAGTATTATTCAGAAATAATAAGTACTTATTTCTATTATTTAGTAATTTAAGTCTGCAGTATTTTAAAATTATTCTCATGTGCAAGCTTTTAGGCAATATATAGGAAACATTTTATAAACTGACCTATAAAATGGTCAATGTTACTAATCAAGTAGGAAACCTAAGAGCTGGTTCTATGACTAACAATATCTTTGTTTAAAACTACTGAGTAGACTTATGCTTTTCAAGTTTATATTACCAAAAGTAGAACATAACATTCTGGAATTATTTTGTAAGGTTTATGAACTTATATTTATAAGTATATATACTGTATAAAATAATATATATTTTTGCTTTCATAGATATGAAAAGGTTCTAACAAAATATTCATACAGTACATCTAAAAATTTGAAAAATATCCACAGAATTAGTAAATGTTTAAGTCTACAAAGCTTACAGTTTGCCTAGTAATTACATAGGAACAAGTAAAGTTTTATTCCATGCTGAAAACAGAAGATAAAAGCACAACATTTTGTCTGTGGAGCCTTCTTCAGCTTCTTTACACACATCTCTTTTCAACGTGGAATAAACCTTTACTTGTTCCTTTGCAGCCTAGACATGCTGACACAGCTACCTACTTGAACTACTTCAAGTAATTGCATTGTTACTGAAAATGAAAGATGTGTCCTTATGATTTAATAAACATTTTATTAATATGTTATGTGAAAGCTGTATAAATCAAACAATCAACAGGGATGTTTTACACTGAGGCTCCTCCCACGTGGTGACATTGCTTATACAGTATATCTGATTATGCATATGTGTGCAATGTATTTGTTGTAGACGTGGAACAGAGAAAAATCAACACCAGCAAAGCTAAAATTAGCCTAATGAATGAAAGGTATTTCTGACAGAATGATTCAGTCATCTGTGACAGCAAATCCAGCTTGTGGACTGCACTGCTCTCAATTTGGATATACTTAACCAACTAATCTTTCATTTAAAAATGGCAAATATGCTTCTCAGGAAAAAAAAAACAATGCATGTGATCACCAGAATGAATGCTGAGGCCACTAAAGTTTAGAAAGTTCCTGCCATGGAAAAATTGAAAGTGAAGGACCAGTGTTGAAAGAACATTTCAATGGAGTTTTGGGGAGAAATTATTCTTCCATCAAATGACTTGAAAATTATACTGCAACAGATTAAAAAAGGTCACCAAGGCTATCAAGATTCCACTTGCAATGGCTGACTACATGGATTTCATTTGTATGTCTTTTGAAATTTTGATTGCATTTACATGCTGTTTGGGCAATGCATTAGTCATCTGGGCAGTAAAACTCAATCACTCACTCAGAGAGCCCACGTTCTGCTTCATTGTCTCCTTGGCAGTAGCAGACTTCTTGGTTGGAGCTGTGGCTATTCCATCAGCCATCTTTGTGAATTCTGAAGTGGAGACCTCTTTCCATGGTTGTCTCTTCATCTGCTGCATTGTGATGATACTGACTGAAAGTTCCATTCTTTCTCTTTTGGCCATTGCAGTAGACAGATATCTGCGCATTAAGATGCCCTTCAGGTAAGATATATGTCATTTCTGTTTAACTACAGGTAAACAGATTTATGATATAATGTAAATGTATATAACAAAAATTACATCAGAAAGATTATATACCATTTTTGGACAAATCAATAAATTCCATATAGTTTGGCCATTATTCTGAGCTGAACCATTGAGGTGTCTCCTGGCATCTATTACTAAAATACAGTGCATAAAAAAATCATAGGGTGGGAGACAAAGGAAATGTAATATTTCAGACACCAAGATAGAAACAAGATCAAGATGGCTTTGTCATATTTCCAGCCATTGATTTTTTTAGGTTTTATATTGTGTTGTTTTTCTGGAGATACAGAAGGATTGCTGCACAGAAACAGCAATTAGGGGTTAGGGGTTGCAGTGTGCTGGCTGATATCAGGAATCCTGGGGCTTGTCCCTATATTTGGATGGCATAATAAAGGAAGTATGAATTCAACAGGAAACTCTGCCATAAATGAGCGGGCGATACCGCATTATTTTCTGGTGCGCTGTATGCAGTCTACCGCGAGTTACCCGTAAATACCGCTAGTTACCGTAAATTCTCCTATAATACCGCAAGCAAAATAATAGTATCTGGAATTTCCGCAAGGTGGAGCTAATAAAGCTCAACCTCTCATGTTTGAGCTGTCGCCATCAAAGTCTTTAACGAAGATATTACTAATAGTATTAATAATGAATGACCTTGGACAAGCTGTAAGTGTAAACTCAAAGTATTGCCCTGGTCCACATTCTTTTTTTCATTGACCGTCTTTGTAAAAGTAACACCACAGCATTTTGCAATCACGCATTGGTTTCCAATCATGCAAAGTACAGTAATTCTTGAGAATCGATTCACAATGCCTTTCACATGCCCATAAAAGAGATTGATTTAGGAACCTAAACATATTACCGTATGCAAACTGTACTGTATACAGTATGTATATGTATATCTAATGTCTTAACTGTGCCCGTTTAAGTATTGAATATTTATATGGAATTTTACCACTGAAGGAAAATCTTAGTGCCTGAGCATAAAAAGAATAGGAGCATACTGCAACGCGTGTGAAGGCCATAAACAATATTGATTTTGGAACTTAAACATACAGTATATGGCTGGTCTCGGTAATTTAAAGAAAACATACATACCATTTCTCCCTAAACAGTTTAAATAAATTTCGTAGTTGGCAATTATGAAACGCTCTGTTAAAAGCAAGAGAGTTTTTATGTCAGTTGCAGTAAAAGAAAATGCCTGACAAAGTAGGGCTTGGACAGATTCCAAGTACATTTTTGCAATTTACGTTGCATTGTCCAATGTGCTGCTGTAATACAGTTTAAAATACAGTAAGTCTAAACTGTATCAGCTTTATTTATGGGTTACAATTTAGAAAAAGTCAAAAACCGCACTCAAAATGCAATTTAGAGCTTTCTGGCAAGAGGAGACACCAAAATTAATAATGTAACATGCCACTGTTTGTGCATGAACAAAGTTATACTGCTATTTTCCTTAGATATGCGATTAAAAAAAATTTTTTTGGGAATCCCCGGCTGAACACATTCCATAAGAATCAGCGCTTTTATATATCGCCTTTAAACACATATATTTAAACACGCATTTACGATGTAGCGGCGATGCTTGTTAATAAGACAGAATTAAGTGTTGTTGTGCTTTCCCAAATGAGGCTTCATCTCTCTGTTCATCTCTGTGGTGCAGCCACAGAGAAACTATTCATGCAGGCTGATTTAAAGATGTTTTCTTTTGATAAGGGACAGCTCCCAAAGGGGGATGCACTTAGCTAAGCCTGGCTATCATGGTCATCCATTGGCGCCTATCTGTCTAGGGAGTGCCAGATGGACATCTGGACTGCATTCCTAAGTGTCAGGAGTAAGTGACTCATATGCCCACTCTGATGCCCATGGAACTTTCAGCCAATCAACGAGCTGAAGTTCCTTCAGGTAAAAACAGGCAACACAGAGAGCCTGAGAGATTCAGGAGGATTCAGTGGATTTCTGAGAATTCTGTGGACTTTTCTAAAGGGAATTCAAAGGAGAATTCCAGGGCAGGACGGCCCAGGAGCAGAAGGCTCCCAAGGGCAGGACATTCTCGCAGCACGCCTCCTGACCATCCTGAGACTCAGCCCGGACAACCACGGAACGGCCAGTGTGTCCGAGTGCCAGAACTTTCCTTTGTTCTAAGAGTCTAGAGCGGAGGTTGCCAGAGAGTAACCAGAGGATCCACCAGAGGTTAGCACCAGCAGCAGGCCTCGTGAACAGGTCAGAATTGTGGACAGCTGAATCACTATTCAGAACTAGCTCTTCATCAGGAACGAACCGGTCCTCTTCCTGACTTGCTGGGACCCACAGTCATCTTTTCTCCTGTGCGCAAACTTTGCTAGTTAAAGCCAACACTAACTAGCCGGTCAGTGAGCATCAGCAGCGAACCGTCGCAAGCCGCACAGCACAGCCTGGCACCGAGCCAGAGAGCGCGGATTGGACAGCAACAGCCTGAAACTGTTTCTTTGTGCCCGCAGGAGATCTGAATCCCCAGAGATTGGATGAGTATTCAACTTCACTGCATTACTGCTCGAGAATTCAATTGTTATCCCAACCAGTTGATATCAATTTAATTCCTAAGAGTTATGTACTTGTTTTGAGTATCTAATGTAGAAGTTATAACCAAGTGCATTTATGAAACGGTCTAAATGAATGATATACTGAACGTATGTCCTCTTGATATGTGTAACACTTCGTAACTTACTGAATATATACCTTTTGTATTCTGATAACCCTCTCGATAAGATCTGTTAGGTTTATATGCATATTTTATTTATTAATAAATGTATCCTTGTGTCTTAGTACCTGTGTGTGTGCGTTGTTTGAGTTATATCGCATGGTTGGATTCTAAAGCCATCAAAAGAATCATTTTGTGATTTACTGCTACAATTAATAATTGTCCCAGTAAATGCCCAAACCCTACAGAACTGGTGCCTTCAGAGAGCACACTACAACGATTTAAATCAAAACGCGATTCAAATCAATATAAATGTTTATTTTGTAACGCATAGGTGACTATTCATTGTTATTAAAATGACTTAAATTCGATCATGTTGTGACATTTAGAAATATAAATTTGTTTGGTGCGAGTGAGGTTTTATTTAATCTCTGACCAAGGGAAACGTTTCATTTTGTTTGAAATGTTTGTTAAAAAAAAAGTCATGGTTCCAGTGGGATTCAATCACAGACCATGTGACATGGGAGTCAGGAACCTAACCCACAGCGCCACCGGCAAGGTCGCATGCAGAGTGCACTAAGCACTACAGAAACATTATCAACAGACAAAGTACAGCGTGTACTATTCTTGTGTTGCGGTACATGAATATAATTATATCGTTATTAATTTCTTTAGATATGCGATTCCATATTATATTCCCTTTTAATCAAATTCTAAAAGTATGCTTGTTGACAGGTATCTCGTTAGTTAAAGACTTCGATGCTTAAAATGTTTAGGGAGAAATGGAATACTGGTGTTTATGTTTTCTTTAAAGTATCGAGACCAGTATACTGTATGTTTAAGTTCCAAAATTAATATCGTTTATGGCCTTCACACGCGTTACAATATGCTCCTATTCTTTTTATGCTCAGGTACTAAGATTTCCCTTCAGTGGTAAAATTCCATATAAATATTCAATACTACAACGGGCACAGTAAAGACGTTTACTGTAAATCTTTCTACGACAGACCAACGGACCACGAGTGCCCCTGTCGGTCAACCAATCACGTACCACGGTATCGTGCGTCATCGTGCGTCACAATGCGTGACGCCGTAGCCAATTACCTCTGGTACGTGTGTGTACCGCACACTTTGAATGGCTGCATCTGTAGTTCAACCAATACAGCTAGAAAAGTGTTTGTGTTTAGGAGTGTCTCACAAAGAGCTGTGGTCAATGGTGGCTAGTAAAAGGCCATGAAAAATAAATGGGAATTGAGAGTACCATACTGATAGCATCACACAAACTGGTCAGAGCAATAAAAGAGGAGTGTACCCTGCCATTCTATAGTGCTACAATATAGAAGAGTGTGCAACTGCCTTCTACATGAAAGAGAGAGGCCCTGTGGTAGTACAGAACGAATATATTAGGGCTCTGACACAGAAAAAGGGGCTACTAGAAGAAAGCTTTACTAAAAGCTCTATATAAGTTTCAGTAAGTTGAAAGAGTTCCATACAGATGTTATACAAGAAGCCAGACAGAAGAATGAAACAGGCATTTCCCATACTCTACCTGGCCACTACACCAGGAGAAGTGAAGTGATTTTCTCCCCTGGGTAAAGGAAAACCTGAACAGAAGAAATGCAACTAAAAGGTTAAGGACCAGGCACACTAGTGTGTCAGAATGGTCACCCATGAATTATAGCAGAGGTTACAGACCTTTTTTGCTAACCATCTTACCATAAAGGCTTTTGCATGTTTCGTGTAGACTGGTAGCATTATGTCTTCTTCTTCTTCTTCTTCTTCTTTTTCACAGCCTTAGTCCCAGACTGTCCTGGGGTCAGCTGCTTTGGTTGCTCTTCTCCATTTGTCTCTGTCGAGCACATCTTCCTCACTCACTTCACATACCTCCATGTCTTTTCTCACACAATCTATCCATCTCTTTCTAGGCCTGCCTCTTCCTCTGTTACCTTCCACCTCAAATTCCATTACCCTCTTTGTTACTTCCTCAACGTCCCTCCTCATGATATGTCCATACCACCGTAACCTCGCCTCTCGCATCTTCTCAACCACATCCACCACCCTACATCGTCTACGGATTTCTTCATTTCTGATCTTATCCTTCATTGAAATCTGCAGAATCCATCTCAACATCCTCATTTCAGTTCTTCTCATCAAGTTCTCTTCCCTCTTTCCAACTGCCAAGCATTCAGCTCCATATAGTAGTACAGCATTATGTACTGGTACTGGTAGCATTATGTATAGAAACTAAAAGATACTATTAAAGCACAAAAATGATAAAGCACCATTTCATATCAGTAGGAAACAGAAATGGCAGATAGACTCTCAGTGAAGAGACAGACTTTTTATTTTTTTAATATTAAACTTCCTTGCTTTGCATTTGTTAAGTGGTAATAATGTCTATTAAATGCTTAAAATTTAACAATACAGAAGTATGACTCCAACAGTCGTGTTCATCACCTAATGGTACTTACAGTATTTGTGTCTTTTTGTCATTATTTGTGTCATTTCAGAAAATGTAAAAGGTTCCCAATCCTGGTCCTGGAGGCCCACACACTTTCTAATACTTTCAGTTCCAACCAAGATCTCACTTACAAAATTAGGATTAAATTGAACTACTTGATTGGTTTAATCTCTTAAACATGTTACAGACTGTCTTTTAATAATTGTATTTAATAAGTAACATAAAATTTCAAAGATTTGCACAAAAATGCAAAAATGCCTGTAAATATTCCCGTCAAACACCTCGTTAGTTCAGTTAAACCTCCAATAATTAAACATGGCTGGAATAAGTGTGATCCTTTAGGACCAGTATTTGGAACCCCTGTTTAGGAAGTGCAGTTCATGTCTAAACTCCCTATAGCCTATAATGCATAACATGAACATTAAATAGTTGTAATACATGGTAGTAAGTGACTGTTATTAACAATTAACTGTGTGTGTTTTTTTTTTAATAGAGGTAAGATTATTTTCTTTTATAACTACTTAATACATACTTCATTGTCTCTTACGTACATATAAAATGTAATGTACCCCCTAAATTAAAGACAACAAATTGAATGTGTTTTTCTGGGAAAAAATAACTTTTAACATTTTAAATTACAATAATTTATTTTTTGTGAACTTTGCTTATTTTTGTAACTGTCACTATAATTGATAGGCCAAAAGCAGTTTTGTTTACTTTTACAACAAACTGAAGTGGTAGGAGTAGTACATTTTTACACTACTACAAGTAGTACTTTTGAACAAGTATTAAAATTAATCCACAGACATTACTACCTAATTAGTTTAAGTAATAGTTTAAAAATCTATAAAACTGCAATAATGCTTTGCTATCAATTATATTATCACTTCAGTTTTCTTTCTGCAGAGTTTAATATATAAAACCATGCTTTTAAAAATGGTCTTTTAAAAAAAGGTTATTTTTTCAGAATGTTTCAACATAAAGGAACACTTGACCTTCTTATGATAAAGAAACAAAGGTTTTCCATACACATTTACCTTCGTATTATGTATGTTGCTATTGGTGTTCATGTACAGTATTCTGTTTTACATAAAGTATGCATGGATACCATTTTATATTGTTGTGTTTTTGTTCACTTAAAGTAAAAGAGTAAAATATTTGTCTGTCATGCAACTTTGCATGCTGTCTAGCTTATGGCTAAGGAAGTGCCCTGTGGTTTTGTCAATTTCACATCTGCGCTGTAGTTTCTTTTTCAGTTGTCTGAGACAAATGTAAATCATGCATTTACATTGCTTTTTTGGCTGCTTTTTTAAGTGTAAGCAGTTTGCATTAACAATATTGTCATCCAGGTGGATGCTGCACATTGGTGGTGGTGGAGGGGAGTCCCCATAACCTGTAAAGCGCTTTGAGTGGAGTGTCCAGAAAAGCGCTATATAAGTGTAAGCAATTATTATTAATTAATATTGCCCATGCATAAGAACACATTAGATCATAAAAGCAAACAGCATAATTCAGATTTACAGTATTTCAAGTTCTTATTTCACCTTTCCCTTATCTTTACATGTAACAAGATTACACATGAATTTAAAAAAATAACAAAATAACATTTAACATTTTAAAATATTATGACAGTGCAATTCTGAGACGTTGCCAAAACATTTTTCACAATATTGCTGTCTCAATCTGGTATTCTAGAATGCTGCCATAACACTTTTGTCTAACATAACAAAATCACATCCTTTCCAGTAACTTTTGTAAATGTTAAAATATTTTGTTAGCTAGTTTAAAAAAAACAAAGTTCCATGATATTTCTAAAAGTGTATCTAGGATTTGGTTTATCATTTTGAAGACATTGCTGCTGACATAAAATAATAAAAAATACAATAGTCTGTATTAAATAGTTTAAAGGAAGGGGCTACAAAATAAATCATATATGTTTGTATGTAAACTCATTTTCTGTAAGTCAATAATGAGCTATTGATAATTCACCTCCTAAAAATGTTTTAATTATAATTTAAGGTTATTTTAATGTTTGTTAATGTTGTTTAATGTTGTTAAAGAGTGTTTTTGCACAATTACACAGAGATCACTGTAATAGATCCACTCTGATTGGCAGCATAGCAGGGAATCCATATTATAATGGAGAGTAGACAGCAAATGGACCACCCCAATGTTATGATGCCTGAAAATCTCCTCAGTTTATCGAACTTGCTTGGCCAGTTTGCCAAATAACCATCTTCTTTCAAGTTCAAGTACCTTTATTACAATTTGCAGAAACAGTGCATTGGAAACTTACACTGTTTCTCTCAGTCAGAAAACATAAAAACAAAAGGGTAAACACACAGACTATGTGCAGCACACTATATACACAAACTGTAAAAAGACTATACACAACCTGTAAACACTATTACGCAAAACAAATTCACATAAGAAAAATGGCTCCTAAGCTACACATGATAAAAGACATTGTGCCTACAGAGCTCCTATATGTCATGCGGTCTGCATGTCCTTGGCACACAGGTGGTTTACAGGTGCAGCCAATTTGATTTGTCCTTAACTTCCTCAAGAGATTCAGGATATGGAATGTCACATTGCCACCCTCTAGTGGTTGAACCCTCTTTTCATCAACCAAATCTGGCTACCCTGTTACAGCCACTTTACTGTATAAATGCCTAAAAATGTTTACAGTATTTCGGATTTCACAAAGCCTAATGAAACGCATTGGTCTTTACCACCAATATTATTTTATATTTAAAATTAGGCTTAAATTGCAAAGCAACAACCAGTGTATCTGATCATAAAGACTGTAAATATAAACAACATACTGTATATGGTCATGAAAGCGTTCTTTCCGGACCCTATCCGGACGACACAATCCGAAGTAGTGAGGAAACACTAGGGAAAAAGTCATGCAGGAGACGGGACTGGAGTCCATGGTGCGCAGGTGTACGGGGAAGGTGTGGCCGATGTAAACAATCCAAAAAATAAATCCATAGGCAAATCCAAGAAACGGGCAAAAGTCCATAGCCAGGTGATCCATCTACGACGAAGGATTAAAAACAGGAACCGGGTCGGAACCAGCAAGGGGAACAGGAACCGAGACTTAAAAACATGACGGAGCTAGACGCATCAGGACCCAGGCTCACATGATATGGAAATCAGATGCAGAGCCCGGAACTGACTGAGTGTCTGTCTTTTAAGGGGGACGGGAAGGAGGCTGGAACAAGGGGCAAAGACACAGAATTATATCCAAAGTTAAAAGAGCCGGAGCGCCCTTAAGGAGGAGGGACTACAATCGTGACAGTATATATTGTAAGCCGGCTCTTACACAGTGCCTGTCGGCCGTAAGCGTTACACTCTCCCCCGCTTAAATCGCCGTCCCTGGTGAAGGGCTATCCCACCCCGCTTCTGACACCAATGTAATGCACCGGGGGCTCAGGCGGGCGCCCTTGCCGCATTAGGTCGGCCCCCACCGTCGGGGGCTCGAACCCGGGTCTCCCGCGTCACTCAACAGGACCCAGCCCGGTGAGCTAAAGAGAGATCTCTCTACAGCCCAGTAGCTGTAGTCCTGCTATCACAGGGAAGGGCGGCGACGTCACCGCTCTGGTAAACCGGCTCTTACACAGTGCCTGTCGGCTGTAAGCGTTACAATATTTTCTGTTTAAGAATGTCTAAGATAAAGTACTGTAATAGTGTCCCTCTATTTAGTATTTAGACCGTTTTTTTAAATAATCATTGACTATGTACGAGTAACTATCAAGGGTGGTGTAATTAAGAATTAAGAGAATACTACAGTACATCAGCCTTTCTATTAGAACTGTACAAAAGTGATATTTTAGAACTGCACCATGCTCATTCAAGATTTTGACAATTCTAGATCACTCAGATGATCTTGTGACTTCAGGAACCTTATTTACTGCATCTCTTCCACAAACGTTCACCTCAAATAGCCATGATCATATTGATCTCTCTGTCTGTGTTCTCAAAGAGGGGTTTCTCAACTCCTATTGCAGAAAGACATCAGTAACCAAAATTATCCTGAAACTAGGATTAAACCTTCCCCCTTCTCTCAACGACAGACTCTTTTCCTTCTAATCCTCTCTATTCACTTGTAGGTTTTGACTTCACATCTCTCTTGACTTCACACCACCTGAGTGGTAACTTGGATTGACGTGAAGGCTTCACTTCAACAGATATGTAAATTAAAGATCCCAGATTTATTCACACATTGCTTAAAAAGCACAAAATGGTTTCTCAAGAAAACCTTGCTAGTAGGTCCAAAAGTACCAAGAGAAATCCACTCCCCAGTCTCCCATTCTAGCTTTGATATACCTTTTTATACAAATAAATCCCATGTGAAAATTCTCACATTCCACACCAACAATGTGTGCCCTCCTGTGATACCAGGCTAACTATCTACCAATATAACTCTAGTGATTGTTGCATAGTCCTTTCATGGAGTACCATGCTAAATGTAATTGAATCTATTATAACAAGTAAATAAATATTTATCACTTTCCTGTAATGCAACTTTATGATTATATAATTTATTTTGAAAACTCTAAAGTACTCCATGGTTTTTGCACACATGCTTCCAAGTATTTTGAACTCAGCTTCAAAATATTTTTGCTGGTTTGAGAAAATATTTTGAACTGTTACTCTAATTACATATTTTTAATTAAAAATAAATCACGCAACAAGCAAAATCTGATGCAATGGAAAAATAAGGGCTTTTATATATTTTAAGAAATATAAAAATTCACTCAATTATAGATTAATTGACATCCTGAAAAGCTTTTTTGGATGACTTCACCTCTGAAGTGTAGCATCTACATGGGTGATGCAGGATTGCCATAATGCATCAGCTGTCCCGTTATATCAGTAGAAGTCAAAAATTGCTTTGTCTGTGGAATTAAAGGGGCACTTTAGGGAGACCAGATTGCTAAATTTACTACTGAAATTGGCCAAAAACCATTCTTGCAAATTCAAAATACAAAACCTAGTTTAATATCTCTTCTGAAGGACTCCACACAATGTTCCCAGATATCTTCCAGGGGAAAGAGTGGCTTGTAATGCCACCACTGTCCATCAGAGTAAAACCGGCTAAATCAATAATCAGGACATTCCTGGAGGTCCTCACACAGTAAGTCTATGCGTGAAATAAATATGAAGTTTGTTAATATTTTAAATATACATTTTAAACATTAATATGAAGTTTGTATTATTTATTAAGAATACAGGCAGAGCGAAAAACAATTTGGTTGTGATTTCAGACAATTACTTTTGCTAAAATACAATATCTGCTTACAGATATACAGAAATTACAACATCTTGATTTGTGCCTTGTTCTAAAGTCTCTTAAAAAAGAAATGTTTTCTTAACTAGAGCTTAACAGTAAAGTAAGAAAAGAATGAAAAATGTGTGGAAAATGTTACATATGAAAGGTTTAGCAGAATACAACACAGAACACAACACAACACAACACATACAGTATATATTCAGTCACGAAGAGTTACAAAGAGGGACATACGTTCAGTATATCATTCATTTAGACAGTTTTGTAAATGAACTTGGTTACAACTTCTACACTAAATACTCAAAACAAGTACTGTACATCACTCATAGGAATTAAATTGATATCAACTGGGGTTGTGGTAACAATTTAATTCTCGAGCTGTAATGCAGAATGTTGAATACTCACCCAATCTCTGTGGATTCAGATCTCCCGCAGACAAAGAAGCAGTGGCAGGCTTGTTGCTGTCCATTGGCACTCTCTGTCTCGGTTCCAGGCAGTGCTCGGTGCAGCTTGCGACATGGAGGGAGAGATTCCTGCTCCGATGCGCTGCTGATGCTATCTGAAGACCGGCTAGTTAGTGTTGGCTGAACTTAGCAAAGTTTCTCCACAGGAGAAAAGTGACTGCGGGTCCCAGCAGGTCAGGAAGAAGACTGGTTCATTCCTGATGAAGCGCTAGTCCTCAATACTGATTCAGCTGTCCACACTTCCGACCTGTTCACGAGGCTTGCTGCTGATGCTAACCTCGGGTGGATCTTTTGGTTACGCGCTGGCAACCTCCGTCCTCGACTCTTAGAACAAAGGAAAGTCCTGCACTCTGACACACTGGCCGTTACGTGGTGGTCCGGGCTGAGTCTGAGGATGTTCAGGAGGAGCCCTGAGGCTGAATGTCCAGCAGGCGCGCTGCGAGCAATGTCCTGCTCCTGGGAACTGTTCTGGGAACTGCAGGTCATTCATTGGTTGAAAGTTTCATGGGCATCAGAGACCCATGTGGTGTTAACCTGCCCTACCAGTTCCTGATTGACTGATGATGAGTAACCATGCACTCTGGCCTTAGGGTTGTAAACCAACTTTCCCTTGGAATCTCAGACTTTAAGGCACCAGAGATAACCATTTATTAAGGCTGCTGGCGAATCTCAGAAATTGGGAGTTGTTCCTTATCAGGACATTCTATCAGCTAGAAACACACCTTAATTGTGAACCAAATGGAATGGTCTCTCTGTATCAGGCTCCACTGAGATGAAGGAGAGGGACTGGCAAGAGAGCAGAAACCTTCATTCCTGTACTTTAATAAGCCTTGCCGCTACATTGGCATCTGGAAAAATTAACTCTGGTGTGTTTGTGTGCACTGCTATGGACTGGTGTCTCATCCAGCATGTACCCAGCGTTATGATTGTTGCTTGCCAAGATAGGCTCTAACTCCCCCATCACCCTAAATTGGATAAAATTGTTATAAAATGGATGGATGCATTAAGTAAAGCTACCCACCTGAAGATTTTAAAGGTGTTACAAATGTGTATCCTTATATTTTTTCAAGGCCTTCAATGATGATTATTTTGACTACTTATACAGATGCAGCCATTCAAAATGGGTGAGGTATTTCGCGGCATACCCCGGTGGGCGTGTCACAGTATCACGCGGTGTCACGTGACTAACTATCCGGCGTCGCCTTGTAAAACCGCCAGGGGGAGCTTAACCTCTCATGTACAGCATTTGAGCCTTTAATTTTGAACTGTGTATTACAGCATGTTAATCATCAGTCATTAAAATGTTGGTATATATTATGAAAGCAAGATTGCTCAGTTGGACAGAAGTACACAACCTACCTTTATCAGAAATATTTATGCATCAAAGCCTTTACTGAAGATATTACTAATAGTATTAATAATGGATGGCTTTGGACAAGCTGTATACTCAAAGTATAATTTCTTTAGCACATTTGTACAAGCACTTGGAATCTGTCCAAGCCATACTTTGTCAGGCATTTTGTTTTACTTCAACGGGGCATAAAAACTTTCTTGCTTTTAACAGGGCGTTTCATAATTTCTAGCTACGAAAATGATTTAAAATGCGACACCTATCATTCAACTAGAGCTTAAAATATCACAAGGAAAAATACACACTGGTATTCCATTTCTCCCTAAACATTGTAAGCTTCGAAGTCTTTAACTAACGTGATACCGGAGTCAACAAGCATACTTTTAGAATTTGATTAAAAGGGAATATAATATGGAATCGCGTATCTAAAGAATTTAATAACGGTATGATTATATCCGTGTACTGCGGCAGGACTGTGTAAGGCTGTTTCGCCTACCTGATCATGCGAGCTGTCTTGTAGCCTACTGGTCTAGGTGCGTGACTACCAACTGGCAGGTTGTGTGTTCGAATCCAGCTGGTGCTGGACTTTTATTTTAACAAACATTTCTTCGAAAAAATAGGTAAGCGATATTATGGACAATCAATTGACTTTTATATGTCAAAATATCGCAACATGATCGATATTTGCGATATTTTGAATATATCTTCCCTTCTTACAGCGGTTCCTGCTTCTATTGTGTGTGTGTGTGCAACAGTAAATTTTTATAGAGAAATGGAGGCTGGACAGTATGCGTTACAATATAAACATTTATATTGATTTAAATCGTGTTCTGATTTAAATCGCAAACGCGTGTTTAATTATGTGTTTTTTAATCATGATCAGGCTAATGCATTTCTACATTTTCTGTATGAACCAGCTTAGAGGTTCATACAGAAAGACAGCTTGTGTTTAAATTGAGTGTAAGGTAATTTATGCTTCTAAAGTCATGGTCAGTATTGTTGTACTGTGCTGTACTGTGTCACATTATTTTATAGCGTTTTTATTGCGTTATTAAATCCGGTGGCGCTGTGTTAGTTTCCTGACTCACATTATTTAAACTGCGACACTGATCATTCATCTCTAAATCAACTTTATTTTATATAGCGTTTTAAGCGAATAGGTAATTAGATTGCTCATAAACCTAATCACTTTTTCTACATAAACACAGCGTGATTCCTCTCTGAAAATGCTTTTCCTTTATTTTTAAAGTAGGCTCAGATTTCAACTATAGATCGTATTATTATAAACTTTCTTGGAAAAATGTATTTTATGTAAACCATGTTTGCTATTAATTCATTTAGGGCTAAAATACGTTCATTGTCTTCTAATCGAGTCGAGTTGACATTGGAAGCCTGCCACACCCGGACCGTTAAACCAACGCATTAGCACGTCAAAGCCCATTGAGCCAGTATTGGCTTTAGTATCCCCCCCTTCTCCCCTCAATTCAATTCAATTCAAGGTGTTTTATTTGCATGACAGATGGGTACAAGCAGTGTTGGGTATGTATGTATATTGTAACGCTTACGGCAGACAGGCACTGTGTAGGAGCCGACGCACCAGAGCAGCGCCTGCAATTTTTATATTTATAACTTAGTTTTTAAAATTAGTCAAGCAATACGAAGCATCTCCTTTTACTTAGTGCCTGAGCATTCTGCAACGCGTGTGAAGCCCATAAACGATATTAATTTTGGAACTTAAACATACAGTATATGGCTGGTCTCGGTACTTTAAAGAAAACATACACACCAGTATTCCATTTCTCCCTAAACATTTTAAGCATCGAAGTCTTTAACTAACGCGATACCGGAGTCAACAAGCATACTTTTAGAATTTGATTAAAAGGGAATATAATATGGAATCGCGTATCTCCAGAATTTAAAGACCAGACAATCGCAAACTCGTTTTCAATAAAATTATTTTATTCATTCAGCAGTTTGTGAGAGGGACATCCAGCAGGGAGAGACACACACACCGGTTTTCATTGACAACATTGTTTTTTTTTCAATTCCTCTTGTCTAACAGGAATGTTTTGTTTGTGGACAGACTGTTAGACAAGAGGAAAAGACCGCCTCCTCCTACGAAGCATTTCGTTGATCCGATCACAAATTCTTTTCCAGTTGTACGCAGCAAGGGTTTAGAATCTCCGATTCACCATCATACTAATGGTTTCCCGGAGATTGGGTTAAAAAAAAACAAAAAACATACTAACAACTGTGCCATCCTACTCCTTAGTTAATACATTTTATTATTCATAAACAGTTAACATTGTTAGCAAAATATTTTGAATTATATTTAACCCTATTTTTTCTTTAGTTTTGTATTTAACTTATTATATGATAGTCAGACTTAATGTATATTTGAACAATGAAAATATATTTTTACAAGATTTTACATTAAGCACTTAAAATTAATATGGTTAATAATAGTAAACTGTAACATGCTGTTACAAGATCGGTTACAAGAGGAAAATGCTTTCAGAGAAAATGTTTCAACCAAACCTGTTCCCACACACCCCGCCCCCACTACCATTAGAATATACACAAACATTTTAGCGTTTCATTCTGAGCAGAAGACCCTCACACCTGAAGAGTGCTGGCTGTGACGAATTAAACCGGTTTTACAGGTTTCAATCACAGACCATGTGACATGGGACTCAGTAAACTACAGTAACACCGTATTTGATAACGCTTTAAAAACGCTATAAAATAATGTGACTTGGCACAGAACAAGTTTACAACACAGTACAAAGATAAATGCTGACCATGACTTTAGAAGCATAAATTGCTTTACACTCAATTTAAACACAAGCTGTCTTTAGCCCTCTAAGCTGGTTCATACAGAAATGTAGAGATCTAGGCTCAGAACACACAGCTTCATTAGCGAATACATATGCAGGACAACTAGAGAAGACGTTTTACAGAGGATGGATTTTTAGAAACATCCCATCAGACATCCCATCATATTCACAACGTGAAATCTAGAAAATAATATTACGTAACCAAAATCCGCAATATGGAAACAGAACCTGTGTAATTGTTGATAGATGATGTACTCGTAACATTTTTTCAAGACGAACTACAACATTTAAAAAATGACTTGTATGTACTTGATATCTCTAATCAATCCACGGGTCCCAGCACAAAACGAAAGTAAAACGCATACCGTTTCTCGCTTCTTATTGCTCAAAAGTAATTTGACCGTATGAAATGCATAATATAAACCTAGAAACATATATGTGAGCAGTACTTAAGCACTGTAGTATCGGTGTTAAGACATACCTCTCAAATACTGTAAATCAAGTTAAAAATATCTCAAGACCGATTCTGGTCGTAATGAAACCATGCAAGGGAGTTTTTATGTCCGTTGCAGTTCTTTTGCAACATGAATATAATTATATCGTTATTAATTTCTTGAGATACGCGATTCCATATTATATTCCCTTTTAATCAAATTCTAAAAGTATGCTTGTTGACTCCGGTATCATGTTAAAGACTTCGAAGCTTACAATGTTTAGGGAGAAATGGAATACCAGTGTGTATTTTTTTCTTTAAAGTACCGAGACCAGCCATATACTGTATGTTTATGTTAAGATTTCCCTTCAGTGGTAAAATTAGATATGAATATTCAATACTTAAACGGGCACAGTTAAGACATTAAATATACATATACATATTGTATACAGTACAGTTTGCATACGGTAATATGTTTATGTTACGCGATTAAAAAATAAATAAATAAAACTGGAAGGTCCAGCACCACCATTATGTTTATATGGTTGTTTTTGTTGGTTGGTTGTTATTATGGTTAATAATACGATCTATAGTTGAAATCTGAGCCTAAATAAAAAGAAAAAGCAAGTGATTAGGTTTATGAGCAATCTAATTACTTATTCGTTTAAAACGCTATATAAAATAAAGTTTATTATTAATTTGCTGGACAGAGCGGTGAACATTATTATGCATAAGACAAAGATAACGATCCTGATCAGTTTAGAAATCTGTGTACGCTGTAAGGTTTTTACTTCTTAAACTTTTAAAATACACGTTTTGAATAGAAAGAAATCCTCTTCCTGGTAGTGTGTATAGCACGCCAGCACGTCTTTTTTCTCCAATCAGAGGGGTGTCAGATAGTGTCAGCCAATCACCATTCTGCGTTGGGTAGCAACGGGTGACTGTTCTCAGGCGGAAGATGTAAACAGCTTAATGTTCGTGTTAAATATTTTTTTTTTAATTCAATTAAATGGGCACAGTTAAGACATCAAATATACATATACATACTGTATACAGTACAGTTTGCATACGCTAATATGTTTATGTTACGCGATTAAAAAATAAATAAATAAAAATGAAAAGTCCAACACCAGCTGGATTCAAACACCCATCCAGCCCGTTGGTAGTCACGCACCTAGACCAGTAGGCTACAAGACAGCTCGCATGATCAGGCAGGCGAAACAGCCTTACACAGTCCTGCCGCAGTACACGGATATAATCATACCGTTATTAAATTCTTCAGATACGCGATTCCATATTATATTCCCTTTTAATTAAATTCTAAAAGTATGCTTGTTGACTCCGGTATCACGTTAGTTAAAGACTTCGTAGCTTACAATGTTTAGGGAGAAATGGAATACTGGTGTGTATTTTTTTCTTTAAAGTACCGAGACCAGCCATATACTGTATGTTTATGTTAAGATTTCCCTTCAGTGGTAAAATTAGATATGAATATTCAATACTTAAACGGGCACATTTAAGACATTAAATATACATATACATACTGTATACAGTACAGTTTGCATACGGTAATATGTTTATGTTACGCGATTAAAAAATAAATAAATAAAACTGGAAGGTCCAGCACCACCATTATGTTTATATGGTTGTTTTTGTTGGTTGGTTGTTATTATGGTTATTAATAATACGATCTATAGTTGAAATCTGAGCCTAAATAAAAAGAAAAAGCAAGTGATTAGGTTTATGAGCAATCTAATTACTTATTCGTTTAAAACGCTATATAAAATAAAGTTTATTATTAATTTGCTGGACAGAGCGGTGAACATTATTATGCATAAGACAAAGATAACGATCCTGATCAGTTTAGAAATCTGTGTACGCTGTAAGGTTTTTACTTCTTAAACTTTTAAAATACACGTTTTGAATAGAAAGAAATCCTCTTCCTGGTAGTGTGTATAGCACGCCAGCACGTCTTTTTTCTCCAATCAGAGGGGTGTCAGATAGTGTCAGCCAATCACCATTCTGCGTTGGGTAGCAACGGGTGACTGTTCTCAGGCGGAAGATGTAAACAGCTTAATGTTCGTGTTAAATAATTTTTTTTAATTCAATTAAACGGGCACAGTTAAGACATCAAATATACATATACATACTGTTTACAGTACAGTTTGCATACGGTAATATGTCTATGTTACGCGATTAAAAAATAAATAAATAAAAATGAAAAGTCCAACACCAGCTGGATTCGAACACACAACCAGCCAGTTGGTAGTCACGCACCTAGACCAGTAGGCTACAAGACAGCTCGCATGACCAGGTAGGCGAAACAGCCTTACACAGTCCTGCCGCAGTACACGGATATAATCATACCGTTATTAAATTCTTTAGATACGCGATTCCATATTATATTCCCTTTTAATCAAATTCTAAAAGTATGCTTGTTGACTCCGGTATCACGTTAAAGACTTCGAAGCTTACAAAGTTTAGGGAGAAATGGAATACTGGTGTGTATTTTTTTCTTTAAAGTACCGAGACCAGCCATATACTGTATGTTTACGTTCCAAAATTAATATCGTTTATGGCCTTCACACACGTTACAGTATGCTCCTATTCTTTTTATGCTCAGCTACTAAGATTTCCCTTCAGTGGTAAAATTCAATATCTACAATGGGCACAGTAAAGGCGTTTACAGTAAGTCTTTCTACGACAGACCAACGGACCACGAGTGCCCCTGTCGGTCAACCAATCACGCACCGCGGTATCGCGTGTCATCTTACCTGCGGTATCTGTACTGCGGTGTCTGTACCGCGCACTTTGAATGGCTGCATCTGTAAGAGAGAGTTAAAAAACACTACAAGCAAATAAAATGGAAACTTATACAATAAAAATGAAGTAATTTTTAATCATGTCTGTTTATTTTCCTAGTGAAGGGGGAACAAAACAAGTTTTATGTAGAAACTGGGGACCTACAGTAATTTATAGTGTTCATGCATTTTATGCGTTGAAAGTTTGTTGGTACATTCTAACTAAACACAAAACTGAATTTTTCCTGTATTTGTAAACTAACTTGCATTCATCACCCAAATAATATGTCCTTTTCATTCATTTGGTTCACAATTGGTTTTTCTCTGAAACATTTCCTATCTGCATCTAACCAATCAAACAAGCTCAGGCTTGTATCATACTGCACATACTTCTCATTCATTCCATTCTACACACAACACTGTCATTTCCTCAGCCAGACAAGATAATACCATTTTAAATGCACTATCCCTTTATATTAGTTGTCTTATTTCATTGTTATTAACATTTGACCAAAAATAGATGAATGGATGAACTGGAATTCAATCAGTAATTCAGTAATATGTTTCACAGTGCAAATGTGAAAGTTTAATATTTTATGTTTGTTCATTTTTGTTTTTCCATGCTATATTATCTTTGCTGAATGCTCTATCTTTCTTACATCTGATGAAGGCTCCACAGCCGAAAAGTGTTTTCTTTCTTCTCTTTTCAGCATGGAAAAAACCTATTACTTGTTCCTTTGTAGCCTAGACATGCTGAACTACTTGTTAATTTTTATACTTGTATTATACATTTTCAACATACAGTACATACTAAATAAATGAAGGCTTTTGTTAATATATTAATAAATTAAGCATGTAAAACACTGAACACCATGTCCACCCCCAGCATTTTCTAGAAAGTCAGAATACTTTGTTATGTGTGAGGTTCAGGCCAGATGGCAACTATTTCCTGTTCTATATTTCTTAGAAACCTATGGGAAATGTCATACTGCCTTCAGTTGCCTGACCATCTTTGAGAAAGACAATTGACCAGGTGATAAGTTAGTTGTAGCTTCAAGATAGAGAAGTGAGGAAGAAAAGTGTAGGAGAAATCCTTGTTTGAGAAAAGAGCAGGAAAGAACAGACTTTGTGTCTGATCAAAGAAGAATCCAGTGTGGAACTGTGTCTTTTTGACATAAGTTTTGAGAAGACTGTTACAGTGTTCGGTTGCCAAGTGTCAAGGGCTGTATGGATGTTAAATTGCATTTATGGGACAGTATAGCCTAGTGTTGATGAAGTTTCATGTGTTTGGATACCAACTGTCAAGGGCTGTCGGATAAATTGCATTGATTGGCCAGTAACACCCTAGTGATGATGACGTCTCATGCCTTATCCTATCTGCTTCCTGCCCTGATCAAAGACCCATTGCATGACCCCTGGGCATTGCTCAGGGGTCATGTGTATGTTGCAAACATGTTTGACTGCACCTGTGACTGAGAGGGAGGCCTAAAAACAGGATACAATGGAAAAATACATCATTATACCTGGCCATCTGTGTATGTAATGGGTTGTAATGGACGCTGTTATTTTACATCGTTTCACTGGGATGTTATTTTGTTCGATCTGTTTCTGTTATCTACCCATAGAGTCTACATTCAGTTTCAATAGGTAATTTACTGCTTATGTCTGTGAAACACAGCAAGAGGGAGCTCCTGTTGCCTTTCCTCATTCGCAGTAAAAGCCACTGATGAGGAAACAACAAGTTGAGCGACTGATTATTTAATCATTTCCCTTTTCAGGGGCACTAAAATTTCTGAGGCACCGCTGGGATTGGGTACAGGGCAGGTCATCTCCATCTTGAGGTAAAGTGACTACCAGAGGCAGCAGTCCAGTCAGCACCAGGTAACCACCCAGCCACCCTAGCACAGTCCACTCTTGCTGCAGTAATGGATGTACTCCGAGAACTTCAAGAGGAAGTTGGTGTAATACTATGCACACTATCCAGAGAGAAGCTGGAAGATCTCAGCCGCTTTCTTAGTATTCCTTGGGAGAACATAACTAATAAAACATGCTTATCCCTCATATCTCTGATCAGTACCCATATTGTAAGAGGTGAATTAGAGGACTTGGAGGACTGTGATATGGCTGAACTGTTAAGTGTCAAAGATAAATTGAGTGAGTTATTACTTGCCCCTGCCAATGATATGACTGAAACAGAGCAAATAAATGGAGAAAGATAAAAATTGAAACGAGAAATAAATGCACTACGACCATTAATAAGAGAAAAACAAGACAAAATGGTACTATTCTCCAGTGTGAGTGGTAGCCCTACAGTACCCCCAGGTACAACATGCTACCCACTATTTGATTACATGAATTCTGGTAGCTCCCAGTACTCAGTGCAGAGGCAAACAATCTCGCCATGGCACAAAGATTTTAAGATTTCCGGTCAGATTGGGGAACCTGCTCAGAAAGACAGTTTGTCATTCTCCAGCTTTGCTTGCCAGAAAGAAAGTGGATTAAATAAGGGCTATCCAGAGCAGGAAATAATTGATGCTGTAATTAGGGCCATCACACCTTGGCTCCAGTTGCGCAGTTACCTTGAGAGCAAAACGGATTTGACCTTACCTACACTAAGATGAATTCTTTGGTGTCATTACCAAGAAAAGGGGGCAACAGAATTGTACCTGCAACTTACCACAGAAATACAACATAATAAAGAGACCCTACAAAGTTTTCTTATTCATGCTCTTGATCTGAGACAGAAAGTCTCAGAGTCTGGCCTGAAGTATGATCCTGCACACAGTCCTCACTGATCTGCAGAGTGACTGCATTCACAACATGTTCTTCAGCGCTACCTCTTAGATACCAATGTAACTGATAATAATAATAATAATAATAATAATAATAATAATAATAATAATAATAATAATAAATGCTTACACTTATATAGCGCTTTTCTGGACACTCCACTTGAAGCGCTTTACAGGTAATGGGGTCTCCCTTCCACCACCACCAATGTGCAGCATCAACCTGGATGATGAAGTACTTCTAGAGAAATTAAACATTGCATGTTTAAATGATGCAAAGAAACAAATAAACGAAAATCAGTTGGGCCTGATTGTCACGGTCAACTCAGCACAATTAGATGAACATCCAGTTGAACATAAATACCAAATTAAACAGACAAAACAAGACCTTTGGTCACAACTGAAAAACCTTGGGAAAGACATCGCACAGATCAAAGAGACAAAGCAGTCTGGGTCAGCGCCTCACAAATGCTGTAAAGTTTCTAGTGAAAAACATACAATTGCAGCAGCCCAGCAGCAGTCACAATATCCAAAACCTGGTTACCAGCCAATGCAGGAACATTTGTGGAGTCCGTGCACAGAGAGATATGAGTGGCAAAGGGGACCTAGCAGAGAACAAGAGCAACAAACTGTGCTGAGAAGTCACATAATTGACAGCGGTTTGCATCAACAAATTCAGTAACAGCTGCATTCAGCACAGCTCTAGCAGTGTCCGCCACCACAGTACTTCCCAGGGAAACCACAGCGATACACAGTAGAACAGCCATACTCGGCACAAAATCAAATACGGCAGCACTCAGTCGGATCACAATGATATACAGTGCCACCTCAGCAGTACGCACCGTCACGGCAACCATCACACTATGCTGTACCATGGAATTATTTAGATCTGCTAAGACAGCCTCGCCCGGTACGAGCGAGACAATGCTTCCTTTGTCAGCAGACAAGGGCAGCAGATCCTTGTTCACACTGTTACAGCTACAGCAGTAGTGAACACTTTTCAGCAGGTCATAGGGTCAGATGAACTAAACCACACAGAGAGGCTCCTTTAAACGAGAACAGGTTACCCCCACAGGACAGGGAGTAACTAACGCTGTTAAAGTGTCCCACCAATGTGCTAGATGCAGTAGAGAGAGAACGACTGCTAGATGTTCCAGACGTAAAGTTGTGTACTATTGCTCAAAGTAATGCCAGACAGATCACTGGAAAGAGCACCGGAACAGTTGTAAAGCTCAGCTACAAACAGACTTGGGTCCTTCCAGTACAGTTGCGGTCGCTCAATGCTGAGTTAATCAGCATTCCTCTGTGACCTCACTGGTAGGCAGACAGTGCCTCGTGAAGTGCTATTTACAAGGACGCCAGAGTGAAGCATTATAGAACACAAGTTCTCTACTCTGTATTATAGATGAGCAGTGGAAAAATACATACCTACCCGAGATTTCTTTGAGAGATGTTTCTGAGATAATGGAGTCCCCTGACACACTTCAGCTGGTGGCTGCCAATGGTAGGAATATGCCATATCTGGGATGGGTTGAGATTTCATTCAAGTTGGCGTCACTGGATAATAAAACAAGAGAACTAGTCATTCCCGTTCTTGTTCTACGAGGTAGCCACTTATTCCATCCAGTAATCGGGTTTAGCGTTATTGAGCACATTATAAAGCAGACTGACAAGGAAAGACCTCACGATAGAAGTAAAGGACACCTATACAATACAGTAAGGTTGGCATTTCCAAGCCTCATGAAAAATAAAATTCAAGCTTTCATTTATCTAGTTAATTCTGAGAATCCCTGTGAGTACCGGGTGAGGACAACAAAAGCGAGCATGAACATTCTGAAACGGACCATTATGCAGATCCAGTGCCATGTACAAATTCCAACATTGAGGGAAGACAAGATGCTGCACTTCGAACCAGATGTTAACCCACAGTGGACTGAAGGACCTGAATTTTCTGAAGCTCTTCTGACTCTTAGGAGAGGTACCCGTCCCTACATCACTATAGATGTGCAGAATAGAACAGACCATGACATCATTCTGGCAGGGAAAACCACTCTTGGGACAGTACAGCCAGTTAGGTCTGTTTCCAGTCTCTGCATAAGAAGGCACTAGGCCAGCTTGCATGGCACAGCTTCAAACCGGGGAAGGTAGAGAAGAAAACATCACTGATTATGCATGGGACCCTCCTGTTGATGTGAGCCATCTAGATATACACCAGCAACAAATAGTCAAGCAGATGCTACGTGAAGAGTGCCATGCATTTTCAAAAATGGAAGATGACATTGAGTGTATCACGAACCTACAACTGAGCATAACTTTAAAGGACTGTGAACCTATTGCTCACACTTACATCTCAGTTCCAAAACCATTTCATGAAGAAATGAAAGATTACTTGCATGACTTAATAGCTCAAGGTTGGGTGGAGAAGTCCACCTCCTCTTACGCCCCGCCAATAGTATGTGTCAGAAAAAAGATGGTAGCTTGCGTCTATGCATTTACTATTGCGACCTAAATAGAAAGACACTGCCTGACTGTCAACTGATCCCAAGAGTGCAGGACATTATGGACAGCCTGGGAGGTAAAACCTGGTTCTTGCAGCTCGAACAAGGAAAGGCCTACCACCAGGGCTTTATGGCCAAAGACAGCAGGCCACTGACAGCTTTCATAACTCCCTGGGGCTTATATGAATGGATCAGGATCCCATTTGGGCTCTTAAATACACTTGCAGCATATTAAAGATTTCTCTCAAATTGCCAGTCCTCTGTATGACCTGTTGAAGCGTACACCTGACAGTGAGTTACAGACAGAAAGTCTCTTAACCAAGTGACTCTTGAGAGAATGGGAATGGGATAAGCTGGGATAAGATGAGGATGGTATCCTTTGTAGAAAAACCACTCAGAGAACACAGTTGGTGTTACCCGAGAAGTTTAAGAGCATAGTTCTGAAAGAGCTCCATGATAAAGTGGGGCACCAAGGTGTCGACAGAACAGCAAACCTGATAAAAGACCACTTTTTCTGGCCTTATATGCAGAGAGATATTGAACACCATATGCTCAGAACTTGCAGCTATCTTAAACAAAAGAAGCCGAGCCAAGAGCACCACTTAAGAGTTTTGTAACATCACAGCCATTTGGATTTCCTCCACGTAGACAAACGCAAGGGTGGATACGAATACATTCTTGTAATTGTTGACCATTTTCCATGGTTTGCTCAGGCTTATGCTACAACCTCTAAGTCAGGAAAAACTGTCTCTGACCGTCTCCTCAATGACTTTGCTATGAAGTTTGGATTTCCATCTAAAATTCAACACGACCAAGGGGGTGAATTTGATAAACAGCTCTTTACGCGACTTAGGAAATAAAGCCGCACTGCAGGATCAAGAACCACACCCTACCACTGTCACGCCCAGCACACCTAGAGGGCGCTCTACTTCTGTCCTGTTCCTAGTTCCCTGTGATTATTCATGTCTTTCTGGTGTGTCTTGTTGTGTAGCCTATTTACTTCATGTTTCTGCTCTGCTCCTCGCTCAGCATTGATGTTCGGATGTCCTGAGACCCGACTAGCACCAGGTCGCTCCTGTCTGTGGCCTGAGGGCATAGGTTTCTACAGATGCAGCCATTCAAAGTGCGCGGTACAGACACGTACCGGAGGTAATTGGCTACGGCGTCGCGCATTGTGATGCACAATGACGCGCGGTACCGCAGTACGTGATTGGTTGACCGACAGGGGCACTCGTGGTCCGTTGGTCTGTCATAGAAAGATTTACAGTAAAAGTCTTTACTGTGCCCATTGTAGTATTGAATATTCATATGGAATTTTACCACTGAAGGGAAATCTTAGTAGCTGAGCATAAAAAGAATAGGAGCATACTATAACGCGTGTGAAGGCCATAAACGATATTCATTTTGGAACATAAACATACAGTATATGGCTGGTCTTGGTACTTTAAAGAAAAAATACACACCAGTATTCCATTTCTCCCTAAACATTTTAAGCATCAAAGTCTTTAACTAACGAGATACCGGAGTCAACAAGCATACTTTTAGAATTTGATTAATATAATATGGAATCGCGTATCTAAAGAAATCAATAACGATATAATTATATTCATGTACCGAAACACAAGAATAGTACACGCTGTACATTGTCTGTTGATAATGTTTCTGTAGTGCTTTTTCAGCACTCTGCATGTGACCTTGCCGGTGGTGCTGTGGGTTAGGTTCCTGACTCCCCATGTCACACGGTCTGTGATTGAATCCCACTGGAACCATGACTTTTTTTTTACCAACATTTCTTTGAAAAAATGAAACGTTTCCCTTGGTCAGAGATTAAATAAAACCTCACTCGCACCAAACAAATTTATATTTCTAAATATCACAACATGATCGAATTTAAGTCATTTTAATAACATTGAATAGTCACCTATGCTATACAAAATAAACATTTATATTGATTTGAATCGCGTTTTGATTTAAATCGGAAATGCGTGTTTAAATATATGTGTTTAAAGGCGGTATATAAAAGCGCTGATTCTTATGGAATGTGTTCCGCCGGGGAATCTAAAAAATTTTTTTTAATCGCGTATCTAAGGAAAATAGCAGTATAACTTTGTTCATGCACAAACAGTGGCATGTTACATTATTAATTTGGGTGTCTCCTCTTGCCAGAAAGCTCTAAATTGCATTTTGAGTGCGGTTTTTAACTTTTTCTAAATTGCAACCCATAAATAAAGCTGATACAGTTTAGACTTATTTTAAACTGTATTACAGCAGCACAACGGACAATGCAACGTAAATTGCAAAAATGCACTTGGAATCTGTCCAAGCCCTACTTTGTCAGGCATTTTCTTTTACTGCAACGGACATAAAAACTCCCTTGCTTTTAACAGAGCGTTTCAGAATTTTTAACTACGAAAATTATTTAAACTGCGACACTTATCATTCATTCCATTCCATTATCAGTCTTCCATTTCTCCCTAAATATTTTAAGCATGAAAGTTTTATGAAACGGTACCCAAATATGCGATTGCTGTATAGAATGAATTTTAATTTTAAAAAAATGTTTACCACGATAATTAAGCTGGAATTCTCACCCCCTTCTACTTTGAAAATACCTGTGAAATCGGTTTAATTCGTCACAGACAGCACTCCCGCAGAGAGGGGGGTTGTACTCGTTAATGTCTTAGCCGGAACACATCATTATATCTCATTTTGTATTTCTATTAAAAAAAATTATTTGCCCAGCCACTATTTTCCAATGACATACAAGTGGAAAGATTACAGATTTTAATCGTCTTTTTTCTGAACCAGGGAAAATCTGATCATTTTTCTCTAAAACAATAATAAAAAAAACATTATTTTACATATCACCTTTAAAAGTGGCATCTCAAAGCAATAAAGAAGATGGAAAAACAGTTAAAAGGGACCAAAGTAAATACCAGACAAACGCGAAAGCGTTTTTAAAAAAATGCTTTTATTCATTCAGCAGAGAGTGAGAGGGACATCCAGCAGAGAGAGACACACACACCAGTTTCCTTTGACAAAAGTAATTGTTTTTTTACATTCCTCCAAAACAGGAATGTTTTGTTTGTGGACAGACTGTTAGATTAGAGGAAAAGAGCGCCTCCTTCTACGAAGCATTTCGTTGATCCGATCACAAATTCTTTTCCAGTCGCACGAAGTAAGGGTTGAGAATCTCCGATTCATCATGCTACTAATGGTTTCCCGGAGATTGCAAGGTAAGGCACTTTTGCCTCTGGACCCATCGAAATTTACAGACGTGGTCCACCCCCAGTAAATTTCAAAAGTCACAAGATTTCGAAACACGAGGGCGGCGTAGCGGTCAGCTCTTGCTTTCCCGTCTATGCCGATGCACTGCAAGTACAACCCCCCCTCCATCTCTTGAGTGATGGGTAACAGTTGGATATCTGGGAGAATTATTCGTCCCACTGGCGTCTGTGAATTCCGCTCTGTAAACGGTGCTTCCTGAGGGGAGATAGACGGCGGGGACAGCATCAACCAATTCCTGCGCGGTGGTGAGCGGAGAGGCCGGGATGGAGTGTCCTGAGGCGGTGTGTGCTCTGCGGGGGGCAGAGCTTCCGGCAGGCATTGCAACCTGTGCGGCGTGGAGAGGCACTTATTGGGAGACAGCTGCTCAACTGTTTGACTGCTGGAACATACTGTCTCCTTCCTCTGCATTTTCAGGAGTGTCTCTAGCCTCCCAATCCTCCCCAGTAATGCGTCGTACTGCTCCCGCTGCTGCCAAAAAGTCTCCACACAGGTGGTGCTTCTACAGGTTGGCACCCTGGCCAGTGGCCGAGAGCAGAGACCCACGGCCTGTGGCAAAATAACATAATTCATGTAAGAAATAAAGTCACACAGTAGTATTCATCAGTCGCGGAACAGACGTCAAAATAAACTTTTCTTTTTTTCCGTCTTACCGCTTTCTTTTTTACTGTCCTGGTGGTAGATTTCGAAGATCGTTTCGCCCGTGCGGTGTTTTCTTGAAGAACAGGCTACGAAGAAATAATTATAATTGAATTTAAAATTCAAAACGGCAATAATACCTTGTAATATGCGCTGTAATCGCGTATTTCAGATGAAGTTTGCTGTATTTGCTTACCCTTCGCTCTTTGGAAGCTGGGGCGGAAGAAGCACCCCGTCTCTTCCCGTAAAAGGTCTTGGTCTCAATACTGTACTGTGGTCGCTGTAGTGCAGGTTCGCAGTTTTTTTTGTGATGGGAGCTCACCCAATCCCTTGGTGTATTTATGCTATATTCACATGTACGGCTAGAATGTGTTCATTGTCTTCCACTGAAAGGCGGGTTCCTTTTGCCGAAGTCGGGAGACATTAGAGGCTTGCCACACCCGGACTGTTAAACCAACGCATTAGCACGTCAAAGCCCATTGAGGAGCCGGGCGCAATAATTGTTTTGTCCCTTGATTTACTCATCTGCATTAATTATGGAAATCGAGTTCCTGCTCTTTGCAGACGACTTGGTCCTGCTGTCGCCCACAGAACAGAGGCTGCACCAGAACCTGGCACTGCTGAAGCAGCACTGTCAGACCTGGGCGCTGACAGTCAATCTGGACAGACCTCAGGGAAACAGGTACAAATTCACACTTAACAACACATTAACACCTAACAACGGGAGCAGGGACGAATTAGGCCAGTACCCACTATTGTTAAACATACAGAAAAGAATATTAAAGTATTGAAGTATTGGCTTTAGTATTAGCCATAGAGAACATTAAAGTACCCCTTTTCCATTCAGCGGGTGCCTGAGCTGCTGTGTCCTATCTTCTGACAGTTGCCGTTGTGAATGTCTGTAGAGTGTATCTTATTTTTAGTACTATATTTTTGTATTATATTCCCTATTAATCAAACTCTAAGAGTATGTATCGGCTTGTCCCCTCCTCTCGCCCCTCTCTGTGTACAGTAGAGCCTCCTGTCCAGCCAGCACATGTCCACAGACATTCACAACAGCGACATATCATAAAACGTTTGCACATATAGTTAAATTATTAGTTGTTTTTCAGGAAGTTAAAAAAAACACTTGAATTACTTATCCAGTCTCTCAAAATAAAGTTATTTTTCAAGCAATGCAACAAACGTGGGGCAATGTGTTTTTTTTTTAATCCAACATTGACAGCCACATCTTAAATCTTGTCAGTCAGCTCTTTTTTCTCTATTTGAATTGTGGCTTACACATCGCACGACTTTAAAAGCTAGAAAAACAGGTTTTGATTCACATTAGCTGGCGAGCCTTGTTTTGTCAAAGGACAGCACAAAAAAACAGACAATACACAGGGAGGGGGAGGGCAAGCGAGAGAAAGAGTTTTTTACCCTCTGTCAAAAAACCCAAATTACCCGGGGCAAAGACTCTGGGGGGATCATTGCATGGTACAGAGCGGAGCTCAGTCAATTCTTATGGAATGCGTTTTCTTTCTTCCTTTTTTCAGCATGGAATAAACCTGTTACTTGATTCATATGGATGCCCGGTTCCGCCGGGGATTCAAAAATGTTTTTATATTTTTTTTAATCGGGTATCTAAGAGAATAGCAGTATAACCCTGTTCATGCACAAACAGTGGCATGTTACATTATTAATTTGGGTGTCTCCTCTTGCCAGAAAGCTCTAAATTGCATTTTGAGCGCGGTTTTTGACTTTTTCTAAATTGCAACCCATAAATAAAGCTGATACAGTTTAGACTAGCAAAAATGCACTTGGAATCTGTCCAAGCCCTACTCTGTCAGGCATTTTCTTTTACTGTAACGGACACAAAAACTCCCTTGCTTTTAACAGAGTGTTTCATAATTTCCAACACCGAAAATTATTTAAACTGCGACACTTATCATCCAACCAGAGCTCGAAATATCACAAGGATCCCCAAGAGCACAGCAAAGACTGTATTAAAAGTATACTAGTGACAAACTAGTATAATTTAGATCTTTTTTTCTGAACTGAGGAAAATCTGATCATGTTTCTCTATAACAATAATAAAAAACTATTTTACATATCACCTTTATGTGATATCACCTTAAGGACAGCACATACAAGGGTTAATTGCACAATGAACCACGCCAAGAAATGTAAAATAGTCTTCTTTAGGTGTGAGGGTAGGAGTGGATCGCAGCAGGCATAATCACCAAACCAGGAAAACAAAGAACAGGACAGGTGAGACGTGTATCCAGAAAGCGAGTGATCAGAAAAAGGAAATGGTGTTACGCCCAGGTTTTCGACGCAATTGTTTTAACTTGCTAATGCATCAGACACATTTCCTGGCGTATTGTGCTTTAAATAAAATAGGAGTGTCTTTCCCTGGTATTAGCTCATCGGTATGGTGTAAGTTTTATCTGTACCATACCATACAGTATATAGGTACAGAATTCAAGCTGCACCACTGTATCGCTTTGGTAAGGAGACGGACAATGGCCAAAATCACGAAGACTCTCTCACACCAAATAATGAAGATGAAAAGAAACAGGAAGTAAACACATGACATTGTACAGCATTTGGCTTCGATGGACATCTTCGTTTCTGAAAGCACAGTGAGACGACATTATAAAGGGGAGAGGAGGCAAAGAGAATCTAAACCTAGGACGATTCAAAGGTAAATAAATTTCTAAAAATACCTTTCTTGCATGTAAATACAACTACGCACATTATTTTTAAAACTAACTGTTGATCTCTTTTTTTTCAAGTCCTATTGTGCGAGCTATCGACAAACTGACTGATGAAAATGATGAGGTACTGGCGATGCAAGTCCAAAGACGGCAATGGGCTGACCTCGGTGCAACCGTTAGCCCGACATCGATAAGAAGAGTACGCAGGAGGCTTGGATGGAGATACAGAAAAACTAACACATGCCCCATGATAAGACTAAAAAACAAAGAGGAAAGACTCAAACAAGCGCTCCAATGGATTGAACAGGGGGAGGCATTTCAGAATTTGTACTTTTCACCGACGAAACAACAGTGGCTCTGGAACAGTTTTCAACAATGTCGTTTTGCAAAAAGGGGAGATATTTGGACAAGCCAAAGCCCAAACATCCACTGAAGGTTCACGTCTGGGGGGGTATAACTAGAAGAGGCCCGGGACCACTTCTTATTTTCGAAGGAATTATGGACCGTGAATTCTTTGAGGAAGTCGTGGTCACACAGCATGCCACCCCATATATCAGGGAGCAGTTTGGATCAAGGCACAGTCTCTTTCAAGACAACGATCCGAAACACACAGCAGCAAGGGCGAGGCTTGTAGCAGAAGTGAATTGGGTGAAAACTCCAGCCGAATCCCCAGATCTAAATCCAATAGAGATGGTTTGGCATTCGTTGAAAGACTACGTTCGGAAAACTGCTAAGCCTGTCACAAAGCAGGAACTGACCGATGCGATCTATAAATTCTGGGAGGAAGAACTGACCAATTTTATTAACAGGCTGTTTCGTGTTCTTCCTAGGATTGTTGACCGGGGCTGGGGACATTCGGGAATGTGAGTCTGAGAAAGACAGTCTCACGTTTGTGGACAGTCTGTCCACAAACAAAACATTCCTGTTAAACAAGAGGAATGTAAAAAAAAACAATTACTTTTTGTCAATGAAAACCTGTGTGTGTGTCTCTCTCTGCTGGATGTCTCCCTCTCTCTCTGCTGGATGTCTCCCTCTCTCTCTGCTGAATGAATAAAAGCATTTTATTAAAAATGTGTTTGCGTTTGTCTGGTATTTACTTTGGTCCCTTTTAACTGTTTTTCCATCTACTGTATTGCTTTGTGATGCCACTTTTAAAGGTGATATGTAAAATAAAGTTTTTTTATTATTGTCATAGAGAAACATGATCAGATTTTCCCTGTTCAGAAAAAAAAGATCTAAAGTTTTACACCTAACTTTCTTAATTCGATGTATTTAAAGCAGTGAACTACTGTAGGTGTAACATAACATTCAGAAATACAATCGAGAATAGTTTTGTGGTGTTTGTATAGATGAAACGTTCCTAAAACGTATAACGTAACAAAATTAAAGACGATTAAAATCTGTACTCTTTCCACTTGTACTGTATGTCATCGGAAAATACAAGAAGTTTCTGCTTTGTGTAAGGATGGTATCAAAAAGTAATCTAAGTGGTGAGAAAGCTGTGCTCAATGTATTTAAGGGACTTAAAAGTAAAAGGAGATGCTTCATATTGCTTGACTAATTTTAAAAACGAAGTTATAAATGCAGACGCTCCCTCGGTGCCGCGCCGGGTGTAAATATCTAAATATACATTCGTCCCGGGCAGAGGCCGAAGAGCGCCCAGCTGGGGTGCGCGGGGAAGAGCAGGACAGGAGTGAAAGTGGTCAGGGCGGGGTTTAGGAAGGCGTACAGTCTGGGCAGGTATAGATTACACTTTTCTAAAACGTATTTGAAAAATAAAAAAACGATTACAATCTAATCCTTCCACGTTTGATCCCAAAATCCCCAGAAAAATAAATCTAAACGGGGAGAAAGCTATGCTGAAAGTTTTTTAAGATACTTAGAAGACAAAGATACTGTATCAATTTATGTTGCATAAGTCTGATTATGATTAAAAAAACACATATAATTAAACACGCGTTTGCACGATTTAAATCAATATAAATGTTTATATTGTAACGCATACTGTCCAGTCTCCATTTCTCTATAAAAATGTACTCTATTACAAATTTACAATTTGTTGATAATAGAAATGTTAGATCAGCTGCACTGGTAAGATGCGACAACGAAGATATGATTAATAACCTTTTCAATCTGAAGGGAGATCTGAAGGGATCCCCCCCACACACACACACAATAGAAGCAGGAAGCAGAAGCAGGGACCGTCGTCAGAAGGGAAGAAGGTGACTATTCATTGTTATCAAAAATGACTTAGATTCGATCATGTTGTGATATTTTGAAATATAAAAGTCAATTGATTGTCCATAATATTGCTATTCTATTTTTTCGAAGAAATGTTTGTTAAAAGAAAAGTCACAGCGCCAGCTGGGTTTGAACACACGATCCATGAATTGGTAATCAGGCACGTAGACCAGTGGGCTACAAGGGAAGTCGCATAAAGAAAGAGGCGAAACAGCCCTACACAGCCCTGTCGCAGTACATGAATATAATCATATTGTTATTAATTTCTTTAGATATGCGATTCCACATTATATTAGCAGAAAAGCTTAAAACTACCACTTTTTCACACGCTATTTCACATGTTAGTTAAAGACTTCGATGCTTAAAATGTTTAGGGAGAAATGGAATACTGGTGTGTATTTTTTCTTTAAAGTACCGATTCCTGGAATCTGACTGGCTGACACCCTTCTGAAGTGGTTCCATAATATCTGGTATACGGAAAAGAAAGCGTTGATAAAAAGCCTGGATTCTCATGTATCTGATACAAGTATCTTTTAATACAGTCTTTGCTGTGCTCTTGAGGATCATTGTGATATTTTTAGCTCTAGTTGAATGATAAGTGTCGCATTTTAAATAATTGTCGTAGTTAGAAATTATTAAACGCCCTGTTAAAAGCAAGGGAGTTTTTATTTCCATTGAAGTAAAAGAAAATGCCTGAAAAAGTAGGGCTTGGACAGATTCCAAGTGCTTGTACAAATGTGCTAAAGAAATTATACTTTGAGTATACAGCTTGTCCAAAGTCATTCATTATTAATACTAGTAGTAATATCTTCGGTAAAGGCTTTGATGCATAAATATTTCTGATAAAGGTTGTGTACTTTTGTCCAGCTGAGCAATCTTGCTTTCATAAAATATACCAACATTTTAATGACTGATGATTAACATGCTATAATACACAGTTCAAATTTAAAAGCTCAAATGCTGTACATGAGAGGTTAAACTCCCCCTGGCGGTTTTACAAGGTGATGCTGGATACTTTCCGGCATGACGTCAAATGACGCAATTAACCCCGTGATACTGCATGATACCGCGACACGCCCACCGGGGTATACTGCGAAATACCCCACCCATTTTTAATGGCTGCATCTGTATTTGGCATTTCCTGAACAGCCTAGCCCCGGCTAACCCCCGTCTCGCCACTATGCATAGGGTCTTTATCGCTCTTCTGCCATTCCACGGTTTGTCCCTTCAGACATCCGTGACACCCACCCGCAAGGGAATGGGCAGGTGGAAAGGTTTAATCATACATTGCTGCATTGTCAGCTGCACTGTTGAAAGCACTGACAGAAAAGCAGAAATCGAACTGGAAAGAGTCTCTCAACAAACTGATCTACTGTACGCTTACAATTGCATGAGGTGTGAAGTGACAGAATATTCTCCCTTTTATCTCTTGTTTCACAGGTCTCCCAGACTGCCCATCGACATACTCTTTGGTCTCAACACTGAGATGGATTCTGCCAATCAAAGTAAATATCTGGAAAGATGGAAAAAAAGAATGCAAGAGGCTTATAAAATTGCAAAAGATCATGCCCAAAAGACTTTAGACAGAAATAAGAGGAACTATGACAGCAAAGTGAGATACACTGAATTACAACCTGGAAATCGTGTACTGTTATAGAACTTGTCTCCACGTGGAAGTCCGGGAAAGCTGCAGAACTACTGGGAGGATAGTATCCATGTTGTCGTATGCCAAGTTGGGAAAGATGTTTTATTAATTAAAACCTAAAAATGGCAAGGGAGGATCCAGAATACTTCATCGTAATGTTCTACTACAGTGTGAATACCTCCCTTTAGAAACTGAAACAGAACCAATCACTAATCCAGCGCAGTGACCTTCAAAAAGGAAAAGGAATAGAAACCAGTCATCAAGAGAAATTGAACCAACTGAGGAGAGTGAAAATGAGTACTACTACTACTACAACAATAGCTTCTAGTCACTGTCTCACCGCCCTGCTAAGCAGCTGAAAGATGTTAAAGACCCTGTATTTCTTCCAAAACAGATACCTGATCAGGCACCATGACCAAGCTTACCAGGACGTTTACCAAACAATGTTCCAGACTTCCCTCTGTCTGACCTACTGTAAATCCAGCTGCTTTACCTTCTTCAAAAGATAAGCCAGACTTACCTGTGTGTGAATCCAGTCCTGTTCCTGCTTCCCAACTGAGCAGCGAGCAAGATGTACCTACCTGTGAACCAGATGCCATACCAGTACAAAACCATAAGGAAAGGGTTCCTCAGAGACAAGGGCATTTGCAGTTTCCCATGAGAGATCAAAAGACCGCCATGGCATTTTACTTATGACAACTTAGGAAATCCTACATGCTATAGAGTGCATGTATCACCTCACTATAATGATAATAATAAACTTTATTTTATATAGCGCCTTTAAGGGTGGCTTCTCAAAGCACTTTACAGGATGACAATAACAATAAATAAGAAGACTACAACAATAAATAAGAAGATTTCACAAGATAAGACACAATTACAATTACAACAATACAACAATAACAATAGAGGAGACCGTGGAAGGTGGTACTAAAAAGAGCAGAGGGGTGAAGAATGGAACCAGTTAAGTAAAGGCTTTTCTGAAGAAGAAGGTTTTGAGTCTGGATTTGAAGGAGTTTAGAGAAGGTGACTCTCTGATATCCTTGGGCAAAGAGTTCTAGAGCTTGGGGGCATAGCAGGAGAAGGCCCTGTCACCCAAGACGGGCTTGGGGGACAGTAAAGAGGGCAGAATTTGGTTGAGGTTGCAAGGTGGGGAGTAGGGTGATAAAAGTTCAGACAGGTATTGAGGTGCCAAGCCATGTAAAGCCTTATAGGTGAGCATGAGGATTTTAAAGTCTACGCAGAATTTGACCGGAAGCCAGTGCAAGGACTCCAGGATAGTAGTAATGTGAACTCTTGCACTAGTCTTGGTCAGGATTCTGGCTGCTGAATTTTGGACATATTGCAGTTTGTTCAGAGTAGATTTAGATACCCCAGCGAGTAGAGCATTGTAGTAGTCAATTCAAGAGAATACAAATATGTTGATCAGCTTTTCAGCCACAGTTAATGATAGCATAGGGCGTAGTCTTGTGCCCTAGTACCAGTCTTTGGTCTACAGTTGTACACTGCCTGTTAACCCTTGGATACCTGTGCCTCACTATTTACACCAGTCTTCTTATGTCTCTTAAACAGAATGGATTGTTTGAAACATGGACTGTATAGTGGATGAACTGTTGCTACAGTCGAGTCCACTCAAGTGCTCTTTGACTGTTACAGCAGAGCACTCGCAGGAAACTATGGCAGGGAAAGATGGACTGTTCGAAGCAGCACAGCCCTGGTTGTTATGAACTCTTGTCAAAAGAGATCGTCACTGAGGAGTCTGTATTGGTGCTTTTTGACTGTTCTTACTGTTAATTACACCTTATTTCTAATGGTTGAATATAGGTTGGACAAGGGTAAGAAATGTCTGTGAAACACAGTGAGAAGGAGATCTTGTTCCCTTTCCTCATTCGCATTAGGAGCCACTGATGAGGAAACAACGAGTTGAGTGACTGATTATTTAATAATTTCCCTTTTCAGGGGAACTACATGTACAGCCATATACTAATTGAACCCTGGATAGCTCTCTCTTTCCTCACAAAACTGGCCCACATAATGGGGTATTATATGACTGTGTTAGTGCCTCCATTTTCCTAACACCCACCTGTACAAAAATACAGATATGTTCTGTTCCTCTGGCAATGTACAGTATACTCAGCTGTATTATTGAAAATGCAATCAATATTAATTCTGGTAATCAAGAAAAATAACAGTTGGCTAGCTAGATACAAGATTTCTCAAACTGGACTTAGAATCTTGGGAAGAATTCTGTTTACATACCTGTACAAACTAGCTTTTTTCAGCCGGGGATCTTGAACTACATTAGACAATGGTGATTGCAGTCATATTGTTAATTCTTCATCCAGGTTTAGATTGAGAGACCAGACCAGAGAAAGTGAGCAAAGTTATAGCTTTACAATACATTGAAAAGCCCAGTAATCATGGCTGGTTATTGATTGTGATGTCATCAAGTGTAGTGTCTTTCCCCACCCACCAACAGCATGTTGGGTGATTTACCTCTGACCCAAGACTGCAACCCACATTTTCTCTCTTATTTAGACTGGGAGACTAAGAGATGCTGAAATAAGAGATCTATTAATAAAAGTATCAATGTATTGATGTCCTGGCTTGTGTCACAAATGCAGGATAACCTGCTTTTCAGAGAGGCCCTTTCTGCTGTATTTCTAATGCTTTATGAAGAGACCTAAGCTGCTAAGGTGTTGATTGTTAAATGATAATAATTATTGCAAATCTTCAATAATACTTTGTTCTTAGTTTAATAATATGTCTTGCTGCTACAGTCCAAAGAGGCAGAGGTAGAATCTCCAAAGAAGGACTGAGCAAAAAACAGAAACAGTTTAATGAACTCAGACTGTCTGAACTGAAATGTAAAGTTTCCAGAGAAAATCAAGTCCCCTCTCCTCTGGAGCTGTTATCTAGCTAGATGTTGCTGTGTTTGTGGGCTGGTTATCTAATCAAATTGCTTCAGCTGTCCAAACACACTTCAACAAATATAGTTACCACCAGCACCCAGAGTGACAATAAAAATAACCAGCCTGCACATACATACTTGATCCAACACACAATGATATAAATACAAGAAATAAAAACATCTACATATTTAAAAATTTGTGTTTATGTAATAATATATTATATATATATATTAAAGTTTGCTATTTTATACCAGATAGGTAATAGGTCTTTATACATGATGGGGTGCTGAATATCACTCCTGGGGCAGAGTCCGGCAGAATGAGCCACTCTCTAGGCTTGTTGCTATTCTAGTCAATAGATTTTTCACCACAGCACATGTAGTTGACATGAAGTTGAAAACAGAAAATAAATGTTTTTTCTTTAATCAAATAAATATTGAATTGAATCCAATACTCACACAAGATGCATGTGATCTATTTTGAGTTTGTGGAATTCTGCTTTATTTGGTGATATGCAGGTATTTTGCATAAATACCTGTTGAACAGAAATTCTAGAAAGGTGCACAGTGATTCTGCTGTATTCTAGCCTATGTGAAATTATATATAATTATATAAATAAAAATCTAAGGATTCTAAAAACCTCTTAATCTCCTTTGTTCTAGACTTAAGGTATATATGGATTTAACTCAAACAACACAACAAATAACATGCCTGTAAATAACCATCTGTTCAAAACAGGGATCATTATTAATTCTTCTCTTTGAATTATTATGGATATACAGATCCAGCCATTCAAAATATGAAAGGTATGCTGCAGTAAATCGCAGTGTTCGTTCTACAAAGAACTGTAGGATACCGCAAGATACCGCATGATGTAACCAAGTAGGGATAAATATCTTTTAAAACCGCCAGGTGGAGCTACAGATGCAGCCATTCAAAACAAGCGGGGTATGCTGCGGTACAACGTGGTGGGCGTGTACCGTATGCAAATTAGATTATGTTAATAGTATCCGGAATTACCTTGTAAAACCGGCAGGTGGAGCTAATAAAGCTTAACCTCTCCTGTACAGCATTTGATCTGTCACCACAAAACACCTGGTTTCGAATTCTGATCACTGCTGAGCGACAATCTTTATTCAATTAAGAATTTAAGTTGCATACTCTTTAGACTTTTAAATTTAAAGTGTGTATTACAGCATGTTAATCATTATACATTAAAAAGTTGGTATATTTTATGAAAGCAAGATTGCTCAGTTGGACAAAAGTACACAACCTACCACCTTTATCATAAATATTTTAATTATGCAGAAATATTTTATTATTTCTTTGAAAAACTAAAATAGCAAATATTACGGACACTACTGTATATTGACATTTTTTATATTTCTAAATATCACAACAAGTTCGAAGCTGTCATTTATTAATAACAACAAATAATTTCAAGCTGCTACTGATATTATTACTGACTAAATATTATCGACACTATATTGAATTTGTTGGTTTTTCTAAATATCACAAAACGTTCAAAGTGAGTTAAGTGATTACCATTTCCATGAATATTTGTGCCCGTTATCACAGTAAAAGAAACTCATACTTTTCAGAATCTAATTATTTAAGCAATAAGGCACGAGAGGCCATGCTACTGTATATTGTAGATATAGTCACAGTTAAAAGGTGTTGTTAGGCCCAAAGCGATGCAGAGGGCCGGCAACCCTTTTAACTGTGAAAATATCCATGATATAGCACAGGCCTCGAGTGCCTTATTGCTTTTGTAAAATGGTCCCCAAATATGCGATTGCTGTAGAGAATGAATTTTAATTTAAAAAATTTATTTAACACAAAAATTAAGCTGTTTACATTCCTCCGCCTGCGAATATAGTCCCTTGTTGCTACGCAACACATAAACACAGCCACAAGTAACTAACTAACAAGGACAGGACATTAGTTAGCCAATATGATAAATGAATAAAGTACTTGTTTTTTGTTTATTTCTTTATCATATTTATTTGAACATTTCCATGGATCGTACAAGCACTGAAAAACTGTCCAATCCCTAGTTCGTCAGGCATTTTCTTTTTCGCTGCAGGAGCATTTCAGAATTTCTAAGAACGAAAATTATTTAAACTACAGATGCAGCCATTCATACAAACCCGTACCGCAGGCAACTCACTACGTCATACTGTAGTAAGTGATTGGCTGGCCAAAATGACCTACAGGGGCACTCGTGGTGCGTTGGTCAGTCCTGGAAAGATTTAATCATTTAATGTCTTTACTGTGCACATTTTAATCCACTTAGTATTGAATATTTATATGGAATTTTACAACTTGGTCATAAACGATATTAATTTAGGAACATAAACATTACTGTATGTAAACTGTACTGTGTATGGCTGGTCTTGGTAGTTTAAAGAAAAAAATACACACCAGTCTTCCATTTCTCCTTAAACATTTTAAGCATCAAAGTTTTATAAAACGGTCCCCAAATATGTGATTGCTGTATAGAATGAATTTTAATTTAAAAAATTGATTTAACACGAAAATTAAGCTGTTTACATTCCTCTGCCTGAGAATATAGACCCTCGTTACTACGCAATGCAGAAACACAGCCACAAGTAACTAGCAAAGAGAGGACATTAAGCTAGCCAATATGATAAAGGAATAAATGACTTTTTTTGTTTATTTCTTTAGCACATTTAATTGAACATTTCCATCGATTGTACAAGCACTGAAAAACTGTCCAATCCCTAGTTTGTCAGGCATTTTCTTTTACTATAACAGACATAAAAACTCCCTTGCTTTTAACAGAGCGTTTCATAATTTCTAACAATGAAAATGATTTAAACCATGCGACACTTATCATTCAACGAGAGCTCAAAATATCACAAAGATGCTCAAGAGCGCAACAAAGACAGCAGAAAAAGATAAGTGTATCAGATACTTGAGAATCCAAGCTTTTTTATCTACGCTTTCTTATCTACACTGAGAAGTAGTCTTTAAAAATTCTTTATCAAACAGTAAAAAAGTCAAAATCCTGGGGTGTATGTATACCAGAGAATATGGCACGGCTTCAGAAGGGTGTCAGCCAATCAGATTTCAGGACCGGAATTATCTGTTCTATAATCGGAAATATAATATGGAATCACGTATCTAAAGAAATTAATAATGATATTAATTTAAGGATCTAAATATCTAAATCTATGTATCTATTTAGCTGGTAGTATTACTGTATTCCACTTTCTTTGTAAACACATTTTGTTAACACCTGAATTGCAGAGGAAGAGAGAGAAAAAAATGGATTCTGTTTTTTGTTATGGTCTGTAGCTCAAATCCTGCTTAACTAAAAATTAGACACAAGAAGAGTATTATTGGACAATGCTGTGAGGCTAAAGAAATCAATAACAATATTAATTCAAAGATCTAAATATTGTAACGCTACAGGGTTCCGGTGGGCGCCCTTTGCCAGTGCCGCATCAGGTCAGCCTCCCACCATTGGGGACTCACACCCAGGTCTCCGGCGTCACTCAACAGGGACCCAGCCAGTTGAGCTAAAGAGAGATCTCCCCTCATCCCAGCGGCTGTGGCCCCTGTTAGGGGGAGGGTGGTGACGTCACCACTCTGGTAAGCCAGCTCAGCTCTCACGAGCAATGGAGGCCATATGCGTTACAATATATTTAACGCATACGCCTGACATTAGAGGGTGTCTGCTCGCCTGCGCGGTGACATCACCATCTTTCCCTCTGAATCGCTGCAGTAGCACGAACCTGTACCGTGTGGATCCCTTTAGATCTCATCTTCAGTGTTGCATTAACTTTGGAATGTTAGAGAATGGTAATTACAAACATTAAAACCATACTAGCTTTATACTGTCCAACTGAACAATCTTGCTTTTATAAAATATACTGCCTTGTTTAATGTGTATGATGCTGTAATACAATTTAAAACAATTAAAAGTCTAAACAGTATCAACTTGAATTCTTACCTCTGTTAATATTACTATCAAGTGGTATTAAATAAATACAGCTTTTTAGTATAGATTACACTTTTCTAAAATGTATTTTAAAAAAACGATTACAATCTAATCTTTCCACGTTTGATCCCAAGATCCCAAGAAAAATAAATCTAAATGGGGAGAAAGCTATGCTGAAAGTTTATTAAGATACTTAGAAGACAAGGGCAGGGTGTGTGGGGACAGGTACCGGGGTAAAGTTAGCTTGAAGTTCAAAAACAATTTTGGCACGCCTGTAGCATTTTTACGAAACCTCCTAGAGTTGTGAGAACACTTCCTTTGTGTATAAAGTAAATTGTGAATGTTTTCACAGCCTTCACTTTGTCGTTTTTATGCCATTTTGTTTACCACACACGAATTTTCTTATGTCCATATCTTCGCAAGGGAATCAGTGCGAATTTTAATACTGATAAATGACCGCGGGCACATTCGACCCCCTCTACTGTTCTCGGAGTAGAAGAGGCTAACCTTCGGTGGATGTTTTTGGTTATGCTTGTTCACATATCTCCCCTTTTTATAAAACGTCATGGTTGAAAACTGTTCCAGAGCCACTGTTGTTTCATCAGTGAAAAGTACATCATGAAATGCCTCTCCCTGTTCAATCCATTAGAAAAAAGAAAAGGAGCATAAAGCGTCTGATGGTCATTAACGATATTAATTTAGGAACAGCATCAGAGATATTTTTTTAACTGCACTGCATCGTAGAGAATATCATAGTGCGTTTTTTTTTACTCCCTAGCATGTTTTTTTTTTTTACTCCCTGGCGGAATCGGGCTTCCATAAGAATCAGTTCTGGGAAATACATTTTTCCTTTATTAAAGTTTAACTCGTTCAGAGCGCCCTACATTACAAACTCCAAGCATTTCATTTTGGCTGAGTTTATTTAACAGGCTGTGAAAACAGTAACAATGTACTTTGTACACATAGCAAGTGTTTTCGTAACTCTAGGAGGTTTCGCGAAAAAGCTAGACGTGCCAAAATCATTTTCAAACTTCAAGCTAACTTTACTCCGGTAAACACCTGATCATCTACTCTAAAGATTTCAGTGCTTTGTGCTTTATGCTTTTGTTTAATCCGATAACGAGTGAATTTGCAGAAAAGGTTAAAATGATCAACTTTCACAAAGCACAGTATATAAACGTACAGTAATATGGTCAGAAGGAGCACGTAAAAACATTTCTGAAATAACCACATGGAAGACTTTGATGCTTAAAATCTTGAGGGAGAAATGGAATACTGGTGTGTATTTATCTTTAAAATACCAATACCAGTAATAAACAGTTTACATAATATGTTTATGTACCTAAATTAATATTGTTTATGACCTTGCGTTATGCTCCTATTCTTTTTATGCTCAACTACTACAATTTCCCATTAGTGGTAAAATTCCATATAAATATTATAACATACTCAGGTTCTTTCAGGACAAAGGACTAGTGGAGACGCGATAACTTAACCAAGCGACTGTTTATTCTTTTATCGAAACCACACAAAAGATATACACACGTGAGGAGACTGCCAGAACATGTACACATCGTTAGGGTGGTAATTACTTAACAACAGGCTATACACTTATAAGGCTACACAGGACACTAAAACTACTATGACACTATTTATATATGCAGGGTCAGCTGCTGGTCATCGAGCTGACCCTCAGACAACTCCCAGCCTGCTCTGCGGTACTATGAGCGCCTAGGTGTGCTTCCTCCTCACCACCGGGCAAGGGTATTACAATATTCAATACTAAACTGATTAAAATGTGCACAGTAAATAGATTAAATTATTAAATCTACCGACCAATGTAACACGAGTGTCCCTGTCACTCATTTTTTGGCCAGTCAACTACGTACCGCGGTACGTCGCGGTGGTTTGTGAGTAGATGCGTGTGGCACGGGTTTGTAACGCGAACTTTGAATGAGTGCATCTGTATGAAAGCTTAACGTCTCATGTGCAGCATTTAGGCCGTCGCCAGGAAACGCTCAGTTTTGAATCCCCATCAATGCTGAGGGACAGTCTTTTGCCAATTACATAATTTAAGTTGTATTCTGTTTAGACTTTTAATAATTTTAAGCTTTGTATTACATCATGTCAAGTATACATTACATCATTTAAACTGATTAAAAAGTACACTGAAGAGTTATAGAGGAGACACATTGTGTATCGCCTCTTACACTTGTAAAAACGTTCCAATTTTAATGCGATACAGAAGATATTATTAATATTATGAATAATGAATGACTCTGGACGGGCTGTAAGCTCAAAGTATTACCGTAGTCCACTTTCTTTGTAAACATCTGCATCAATTTGACTCATTCACCCATGATTACTTGAAAACATTTTGCCTACCCTTTTCAGCTATAACTTAATTTGTCAAGCGGCGCATTGGTGTAATGGCTTTGACGTGTGACACGCATGTTGGAGGTTGGTGGTTTAAACTCAGCTCCCGGCATGAGTTTTCCTTTAACAAATAAACATTTCTTTGAAAAACTAAAACAGTAAGTATTATCGACACTATACTGAATTAGTTGCTATTTCACAACATAAATATCACAACATGTTCAAAGTTAAGTGATTTATTAATAACAACTAATAATTTCAAACTGCTTTTATTCTTAAATTGAATTTTGTTCGGGGTGATTTGTCACTGTTTTCACAAACTTCAATTTATTAAATGTCTATGTTTGAGACAGGGTGTTCCAGACCTCTGTTTAATTTCTGAAACTCCCTTGGTGTTTCCTGCTTTCACACAGATAAGAATAAACTACATATGCAAATCTTTTCACAGGCAGAAAGATGCTCTTTGCTCAATAGCTCTTTTACCACAGTACGCATTATGTTACATCTTTAAGCATCAGTCGAAGCATTCTGAAGTCTGACAAAATCGTAAAAAATGTTACCAAATAGTATTGATGAAACTGTTACCTTTCCTGGATAAAGAGATTAGGAAATAGTTGGATTTACACTTGTAAGAAACGTTCCGATTTTAATGCGATATGGAAGATATTATTAATAATAAAATGACATTGGATGGTCTGTAAACTGAAGATTTATAGAGGAGACACGTTGAGTCTTTTCTTTTCAACTTGAAATTAACTTTTACCTACTACTGTACAGTATATTCCATTGCAGCTACTTTATGTAATGCAGCTCCGTACCTCTCACAAAGGCTAAGCGTTACACCCCGCTGTGTTTATGTAGATTAGACAGTTCTGCTCGGGGAGGGGAAGGAATTTTCAGTAGCATGCTCTGGTGTCATTATTGCTCTCTAACATAAGGCAACCAGCAATCAAATGTCCTGTTTTTTCTTAAAACTTGAACAAAGACATACAGCGCGATGTTGTACAGTTTTAAAGCCACTACAGTATAGCTTGTGGGAAATACATTTATTTGTCCTGCATCAAAGTTTAACTCGTTCAGAACGCCCTACATTACAAACTCTGAGTGTTTCATTGTCTATTGCAATAGTATCAACAGCAACATAGTTAAAACGAACATGTCAAAATGTTTCCAAAATAACCACAAGTGAATGAGTTGAGGGATTCGATAATAATAGAGAAATCATAATAATAACCCCAAGTTTTTTCATGCTAATCATGCAATCAAAATTAAAGAAGGACACTTAAATCAACACGAAGACTTTATTTTTTTCATTGACAAAAAGTAACATCACACTCTCTTTAATCTGATTCTTTTGTTGCTGCACAGACTGTTAAACCAGAGGAAAACAGCATCTCTTTCTTCGAAGCATTCGCTTATCCGATCATGTATTCATTTCCAATCATACAAAGAAAGTTTTAAGAATCTCCGATTCACCATGCTTATAATGTTTTCCCGGAGGTTGCAAGGCAAATCCTTTTGCCTCTGGACCCATCAAAATTTACGGATATGGTCCACCCCTAGTAAATTTCAAAAGTCACAAACTTACTAAACAAAAGAGCGGCGTAACAGTTGGCTCTCACGCCTGCGCCGATGCACTGCATGTACCATCTCTTCTCCTTCTCCTGACTGATGGGCAAAAGTTGGATATCTGGGAGAACTGTACGTAGCTTTGGCATCTGTGAATTCTGTTGTGACTGTGTAGATGGTGCTTCCTGAGATGACAGAGACAGTGGGGACAGCACCAGCCAATTCCTGGGCGGTGGTGAGCAGAGAGGCCGGAACGGAGTGTCCTGAGGCGGTGTGCAAGTAGGAAGTGTGTGCTCTGCTGGGGGCAGAGGGCTGTGTGGAGATATGCATTCAGCCAGGTACAGCAACCTATGCGGTGGGGAGAGGCACTTTTCGGGAGACTAAGGTCTGATCGGAGACAGCTGACCTAGCGTTTGACTGTTGGAACATGTTGTCTCCGGCTTCTGCATCTTTAGGAGTGTCTCCAACCTCCAAGTCCTTCCCAACAATGAGTCGTACTGCTCCTGCTGCTGGCGAAAAGTATCCACACAGGCGCTCTTGCTCTTTTTACAGACTGGCACCCTGGCCAGTGGCCAAGAGCAGAGACCCACAGCCTGTCACAAGATAACAGAATACACTTAACCAAAAAGTTGTGGAGTGTGAGCAGGTAGTCATTTTGAATGAACAGGACAAAAGTGAGTCATAGAAGGAAAAGGCACATCTAGAGAATAGTATTGATGAAATGCAGGAACAGTTGCAAATATACAAAAGATATACAAAAAAAAGAAACTGCAGAAGGTTGCGTATTACAAAAGGAAATGCGATTCTGAAGCAGATTTAGCACATAGGGTGAGGGACCTGAATGAGGAGGTACAGTTCTGGCAGGGAGAATATGAAGGCTTGAAAACAGAGATAGACAGAATAGTGAGTCACAATATTAGCACATAGCCAGCAGCCATATCATCCTGCAACTCATGACTCGAACCCACTGAAGCTAAGCAGGTGTGAGCCTGGTCAGTACCTGGATGTGAGACCTCCTGGGAAAAACTAAGGTTGCTGCTGGAAGAGGTGTTAGTGGGGCCAGCAGGGGGCGCTCAACCTGCGGTCCATGTGGGTCCTAATGCCCCAGTATAATGACGGGGACACTATACTGTAAACAGGCGCCGTCCTTCGGATGAGACGTAAAACCGAGGTCCTGACTCTCTGTGGTCATTAAAAATCCCAGGGTGTTTCTCGAAAAGAGTAGGGGTGTAACCCTGGCGTCCTGGCCAAATTTCCCATTGGCCCTTACCAATCATAGCCTCCTAATAATCCCCATCTATGAATTGGCTTCATCACTCTGCTCTCCTCCCCACTGATAGCTGATGTGTGGTGAGCGTTCTGGCGCACTATGGCTGCCGTCGCATCATCCAGGTGGATGCTGCACATTGGTGGTGGTGGAGGGGAGTCCCCATTACGTGTAAAGCGCTTTGAGTGGAGTGTCCAGAAAAGCACTATATAAGTGTAAGCAATTATTATTATTATTATTATTATTATTATTATGAAAAAGGAAAGTATAGTGATGCTGTAAGAGAGGCTTATATGGATTTAGTAGCAAACATGGGTGTTAGTGCACGAAAGGCTTCTCAGATAGTCAGAATAGTTTTGGATAAATTGGTAGGTATTCAGGTAGATAGATTGCCACGGGAAAGTTTTTGTAAAAATCTTGTGTTAGAAGCAAGGCAACTTTCTTTGCAACATCTGAAAGGAAAACTGTTGCAAGAAAGTAATTTAACCCTTGACACAGATGGGACCACTAAATATGGTCATAAATATGGAACTGCAGGGATTTCTTTTCAGGATGGTAGCGGAATGCATATAGGACTCAGGCATCAGGTTCAGCTCAGTGCATATTTGACACAGTTAGAGAGATGGTGCAAGATGTTGTTAATAGTTGAAGCAGGGATTCGGATGCAACAGTTCTGAGAAGGACATTTTCTGTAAAATTACAAATCTAAATGGTGACAGGTGTAACGTTGCCATAGCCAAAATGTAATGTAGTGTGCTCTCTGAACCAGTTCTGTAGGGTTTGGGCATTTACTGGGACAATTATTAATTGTAGCAGTAAATCACAAAGTTGATTCTTTTGATGGCTTTAGAATCCAACCATGCGACATAACTCAACGCACACACACAGGTACTAATACACGAGGATACATTTCTTAATACATAGAATATGCATATAAACCTAACAGATCTTATCGAGAGGGTTATCAGAATACAAAAGGTATATATTCAGTCAGTTACGAAGTGTTACACATCAAGAGGACATACGTTCAGTATATCATTCATTTATAATAATAATAATTAATAATTGCTTACACTTATATAGCGCTTTTCTGGACACTCCACTCAAAGCGCTTTACAGGTAATGGGGACTCCCCTCCACCACCACCAATGTGCAGCATCCACCTGGATGATGCGACGGCAGCCATAGTGCGCCAGAACGCTCACCACACATCAGCTATCAGTGGGGAGGAGAGCAGAGTAATGTAGCCAATTCATAGAGGGGGATTATTAGGAGGCCATGATTAGTAAGGGCCAATTGGAAATTTGGCCAGGACACCGGGGTTACACCCCTACTCTTTTCGAGAAGCGCCCTGGGATTTTTAATGACCACAGAGAGTCAGGACCTCGGTTTTACGTCTCATCCGAAGGACGGCGCCTGTTTACAGTATAGTGTCCCCGTCACTATACTGGGGCATTAGGACCCACGTGGACTGCAGGGTGAGCGCCCCCTGCTGGCCCCACTAACACCTCTTCCAGCAGCAACCTTAGTTTTTCCCAGGAGGTCTCCCATCCAGGTACTGACCAGGCTCACACCTGCTTAGCTTCAGTGGGTTGCCAGTTGTGAGTTGCAGGGTGATATGGCTGCTGGCGTTTTTAGACCGTTTCGTAAATGCACTTGGTTATAACTTCTACATTAGATACTCAAACAAGTACATAACTCTTAGGAATTAAATTGATATCAACTGGTTGGGATAACAATTGAATTCTCGAGCTGTAATGCATTGAAGTTGAATACTCATCCAATCTCTGGGGATTCAGATCTCCTGCGGGCTCAAAGGACCAGTTGCAGGCTTGTTGCTGTCCAATCCGCGCTCTCTGGCTGTGTGCCAGGCTGTGCTGTGCGGCTTGCGACGGTGCGCTGCTGATGCTCACTGACCGGCTAGTTAGTGTTGGCTTTAACTAGCACTGTTTATGCACAGGAGAAAAGATGACTGTGGGTCCCAGCAAGTCAGGAAGAGGACCGGTTCGTTCCTGATGAAGAGCTAGTTCTGAATAGTGATTCAGCTATCCACAGTTCCGACCTGTTCACGAGGCCTGCTGCTGGTGCTAACCTCGGGTGGATCCTCTGGTTACTCTCTGGCAACCTCCGCTCTAGACTCTTAGAACAAAGGAAAGTTCTGGCACTCGGACACACTGGCCGTTCCGTGGTTGTCCTGGCTGAGTCTCAGGATGGTCAGGAGGCGCGCTGCGAGTATGTCCTGCCCTTGGGAGCCTTCTGCTCCTGGGCCGTCCTGCCCTGGAATTCTCCTTTGAATTCCCTTTAGAAAAGTCCACAGAATTCTCTCCAGAATCTCACTGAATCTCTCAGGCTCTCTGTGTTGCCTGTTTTTACCTGGAGGAACTTCAGCTCGTTGTTTGGCTGAAAGTTCCATGGGCATCAGAGTCCCACGTGGTTTACTCGGCCCTACCAGTCCCTGATTGGTTGATCAAGGTGAGATATGAGTCACTTACTCCTGACACTTAGGAATGTAGTCCAGATGTCCATCTGGCACTCCCTAGACAGATAGGCGCCTATGGATGACCATTGATCATGATAGTCAGGCTTAGCTAAGTGCATCCCCCTTTGGGAGCTGTCCTAGGAAACCTTATCAAAGGAACCTTAAATCAGCCTGCATGAATAGTTTCTCTGTGGCTGCACCACAGAGATGAACAGAGATATGAGGCCTAATTTGGGAAAGCTCAGAAACACTTAATTCTGCCTTATTAATAAGGCAGCTACACAGGGCAAGTACAGAAAAAAATTAAATGAAATCCTGGCGAGGCTGAGATTTTATGACCTCAGTGAGACAGACAAGGTTAGGATCAGAGTTATAAATGGGTTGTTCTGTGGATTGCATTTAATTGATATCACATCAGGCAAATGTTACACTTTCTGTCTGGGAAGGAAAAATTTTGGTGGTGAAAAGGTTAGCAGTGTTAGTTTAGATTGGATGCATAGAACAGTAGGGGAGACTGGTACAGTTAGATTGATTAGATCAGTGTGCAAAGCCGTCCATGAAAGAGGTTGTGAGAAAAGTGGCAAATCTGTACAGTTTAGATCTTTTTTGTTGAGTCAAGGGAAATCTGATCATGTCCCTTTAAAGTAAACTGAATTAATGCAATGTTCCACAACGCAGCAGGAGTTTATTTTTTGCATGCTGAATTGCTGGAATTAATGCATGATATATGTAATGAAAACAAATTAATAGAAGCAGTGTTTGAGGATTTGAGTGTAGGTCACTTTACTGCAGAATTACTGGGAATTACTTCTAAATTATTAACAGAGCCTTTGTGGAAAGTTCTGGAAAAAAAAGAGTATGTTTTAGAAATGAATACAAGATACAGGGAGGTAGCATGCAAACGGAAAGAATGTCAGGCTGATAGGAGTAATGTTAGAGGTGAGGTACGCTTGTTAACTGCAGAAGCTAACAGAACAGAGAGGCTTGAATTTGAGGACATGACTAGACAGGCCAGGAACTTATCCTTGCTAGTTTTGTAAAGGTGTATTGCAGGATGGTAGCAGATCATTTAGAATATGGAAAATATCATGAGGTTTCAGAGGAGGTGTATAAACAGCTTGAATCAGCACCTAAGACAAATGTAATCTGTGAGAGGGATTTTGGAATCTTTGACAATTTACTTAAAGTTAAGGCCAGAGCAACAGCAATAGCTGTTGAGGATATGATTATGTTTGAGGAGAACAGTTCTTGGCAGTGGCTTGAAAAACTAGATTCTGAAAGGAAGGCAGAAGTTTTATCTCAAGCTAGAGTATCAGTTAAAGAGCAGAGGGCTGTGTTTTGTGAGAGGATGGCTAGGATAAGAGATCATCAACATCACTTTATTAACCCTTTACAATTTCTTGCATTAGGAATTTGTCTTTTCGCATACCCCAGCTTGCTCTCCATGAGACACACAGACAGGGAGAGAGTCTGGGGTCAGAGCGCAGGGTCTGCCATTGTACGGCGCCCCTGGAGCAGTTGGGGTTAAGGGCCTTGCTCAGGGGCCCAATGGAGTAGGATTCCTCTGCCGGCCACGGGATTTGAACCGGCAACCTTCCAGTCACAGGCGCAGATCCTCAGCCACAGAGCCACCGTCAGATGGGTAGCTGCATCAGCATGTGTAGGCTGCAAAGGAACAAGTCATAGGTTTATTCCATGCTGAAAAAAAGAAGAGAGACAAAACACAACGTTTCGGCCGTGGAGCCTTCTTCAGGTGTGAGAGAGACGAGGAAGTAGGCAAAGGTAATTGTAACGCTGCTCTGTAGAGGTGAAAAGGATCCGATGCAGATGCAGGAGTCGCAGGGAGGTAAGTAAACGTACCGAGCAAATCCAGGAGTCGTAGTCCGAAGGCGAAGGTAAGTCGAGATCCGGTAAAGGCACTGGTGGCGAACAATCCAAAACGTGAGACAGAATCGTAGTCGAAAAGAGAGCTACAGGGTCAAATCCAAAACAGGCAATGATAGCAAACAATCCAAGGGGCAAGACGAGATCCGAAGTCCAAAGGCAAAAGGAGCAGGCAGAATACCAGGAAGGCAAAAGAGGGGTAAGAACGCTAGGCTGAGCAACAAGTAGAGAACTCAATACCGAGCAACGGGAATCAGGTACGAATGGTATAAATAACCCGGCGTGCCGCACGGTAGAGCAATTGCAGGTGTGTTAACTCGTGCGGCGGCGCTTGTTAGTAGTAATCCGCTGCTGGTGCTGATTGGCTCGCTTACGTGTTGATCTCCGCTGGCTGGTGGTCGTGACAGTAATGTAGTGGGAGAACAAAGGCTGGGAGGGAGGAGGGGTTAGACACGGGAGCAGGGGACAGAAAGAGAGGCCAATCAAGAGGTGTGAAGTCGGGATAGGTGTGTAAAGGTGTGAAATGAAACTTCCAATGAATGGAGAAAATTTAGTAGAATAGTAGTCTGTCGTTAAGAGAAGGGGGAAGGTGTGATCCTAGCTGCAGGATAAGTTTGGTTTCGGTAGTCTTTCTGATGTATGAGTTCGGAAAACCATCTTTGAGAACACAGACAGAGAGATTAGAGTGGTCATGGCCATCAGAGGTGAAATGAGAAACAATGGGCTCGGAGAAATCTTTTATCTTCACAGCCCTGACGTGTTCTCCGAAGCGGTCTCCAAGTCTCCTTCCTGTTTCTCCAATGTAGAGAGAAACTGGGCATTTACTGCAAGAGATACAGTAAATAAGGTTGCTGGAGGTACAAGATGCCATCTGGATGATCTGGAATTACCTGAGGGGCTTTGAATGAGTGTGTTGTTGGATGTGTACTTGCAGGTGATACAGCAAGCTCTGTTGCAAGGGGAAGTACCTGGTTTGGATGGTTGCTGAGGGCGGTCAAGGGAGCTGTGAACAAGAAGGTTGCGCAGATTAGGTGATTGGCGATATGAGATGATGGGGCGGTCAGAAAAGAGGGCCCCAATGGAGGGATCATCCTGTAGGATGGAAAAGTTGTTGTTAATAGTCCTGGGGATAGGAAGTGTGTTAGGGTGGTGGGGAAGCACCAAAGGAATGCGGTTGTTACGGCGGGAGTTCCTGATTGGGTTGATGGTCCGAGGGGTGTTTTTGGCTCGGGCAAGGTTTCTGCACAGTGGGGCTTAGAGCTGACTCAGTGTGCTCTTCTGAGCCAAGCAGTTACATTGGGGGGATTTCAAAGTTTGCAAAAATGCGTTTATCTAGGCTGAAAAACACGTTTTGAAAAATGTGCTTTTTCTTCCCCAGCAGTTACATTGGAGTGCTCAAAGTTTATCCAAAGGATAAGAGATGCCAGGTTGCAGACACTTAGAGAGAAGAAGGAAAAAAAGATAGAAAGTTGAAGTTTAGGAGATTTGTGCTAGAAATGAAAAATGAAAATGAAGTTTTCAGTTTTTCAAAGGAGGGGAAAAGGCTTAGTCTAGAACAGCTGTTGAAAATTTAAAAAGTGTTGTCAGCAGGCCAGAAGAAGTGCCAGATACATCAAGAGAAGACAAAGATTATTGTATGGCACTGTCAGAACATACCCAGTGGGAAAAAGATGTAGAATATACGTCTATTAAACGCATACCTTAGATGTATAAATGTGGTCCGTAATTGGTCTAGAATGAAATTCTAATATACACATATCGTTATACGTCAGTTATACATCTATGATTATATGTTCATTGTACATAAATGGTTGGAGTTCTATTATACGGATACATTTAGATGACTATTATACATATATGGTTAAAGGTCTATTAAGCATCAAAGATAGCTTTAACAGGTGTAGAAACTAGTAAATCAAGCCAATGATTTGGTTTAGAAATTTATTCTGAAAATTTACAATCATTAACACCTGAAAAATATGTAGTTCAAATTATACATTATATACAATATTGTAATCAGCATATGGCTAATCATCCTAAAAAAACACAACTAGTAAACTTCAGCTACAAATTCTAGTAACATGGCAATATATATAAAGACAAACACAAACTAATTACATGAACATGGTAATATTTAACTCAAAAACACATTTCGATTCAAATATAAGTTTCAAAATGAACACTTCATTTGCAAAGCCCTGTCTAATTGTCCTAACAGTTAGAACCAGCAACGTATCATTTTCAGAGTCTAGACTTCCAGGCCCCCTGCCTTGCATAGGCATTCTTCAAATAATGCATTGTGTGCTCCTTTATTTCTTTTTCTTTTGCTGTTGGGTGGGACTTTAGCACCGCAGCTAGGAGAAAATTTTGTAATATTAGTACTCAGATAAATGATGATTAATCTCTTCTTGAATATAATCTAAAAAAAGATCCATTAAGGTTTACTAAGCACAAAGCTTAATCAATTTATTAAGTTTAGCTTGCATCATAGAAATTGAGCAATAAAGTCTGTCCTAATTAAAGAGTACCCAAAGTTTGAAAGTACAACATAGAATAAGAGTACCTTTAATTGCTCTAGAAAGATTTGTGCCTTGCAGGCCCCTCTTTTGTCGTTGATCTTTTTCAAGCGAGTTTCCACTCAATGTTTATTTACTCAAATATTTAGGATCGAATGTACAACTGTAATCCTCATATTTTAAAAAACAGTTTTGCAGTCTTACACCTTGCAAATTCAGTGGTTAACACATAGGTATCTATCAGTTAAATATTGTGGATATTTTAACTTGATCAAATTAAAAATGTAATGTAAAAACATTTTAAAAAATCAATAAGCAATACCTTTGACATCACTGCCACCTACTCTCAGAAGTTGGTTTATGTGGAAATAATATTATATTAGAAATGTAGTGGCAATGCTTGTTAATAAGACAGAATTAAGTGTTGCTGTGCTTTCCCAAATGAGGCCCCATCTCTCTCTTCATCTCTGTGGTGCAGCCACAGAGAAGCTATTCATGCAGGCTGATTTAAGGTTTCTTTTGATCTCCCAAACATCTCCCAAATGAGGATGCACTTAGCTAAGCCTGGCTATCATGATCAATGGTCATCCCTGGCACCTATCTGTCTAGGGAGTGCCAGAAGGACATCTGGACTGCATTCCTAAGTGTCAGGAGTAAGTGACTCATATCTCACCTTGATCAACCAATCAGGAACTGGTAGGGTGTGGTAACACCACGTGGGTCTCCAATGCCCTCCAAACTCTCAACCAATCAGCACACATCTGTGTCTTGGTCAAAAAGGTAGCACACGCTCAGGTCGGGGCTCTCCTTGGCCATTTTTGTGCACCCTCAGAGACAATCACGTGACAACCGCTGTTGTCTGCACTGGGACTTGGACTTTCTTCTAAGCGCGAGGCCGAGGATCCCGTATATACTCAGAATTAAAAGATAAGCAATATTATACATTATAAACTAAAAATAAGAAAGTATGCCAGAGATGATCCTATAAATCAGATGTAGGCTGTCAAATTATGACCTCGGTAACCTAGAATACTAGTAGTGAATATTTTCTACACCACAGAGAGAATATAATATCATACCAGCAGCAAGGACTCGCTCGTGTGTACAGAACTCTTCCATTGTGCTCAGCCTCTTGATGTGGAATTGGGAGTCCAACGGTTCTGTACACCTTCCCACACTCCTCAATTCATCTCTGATCTCTATCAGGAGACTCAATACCCGCTTCTGAAACTCTGAAATCATTCACATTTTATATCAGCATTTGAAAGGAATTAGGTCAGGATTTTCTTACACTATTGTTATATTACTGTAGTGTTGCTAATGTGCTACATGCAATTTATAATCTAAAAAATTTAGAATTCCCACATTTGTAGTTGATTTTATGTGATCTTCACCTTCACACTATTTTATGTGCCATTTATTGCTTTTTAACATACTATTTTTAATCAAAATAATATTAAGCAAGACCTGTATGTATTCAAATAGTATTATTATTTAGTTCAGGTGAGTAGCTGCGTCAGCATGCGTAGGCTGCAAAGGAACAAGTAATAGGTTTATTCCATGGTGAAAAAAAGAAGAAAGAAAACACTATTATTATTTATACTTACTCGTCAAAAGAGGATTGCTGAGATTTTTGCCGATTTCTTCTTCCTTGAAAAATGTGACAGTATTTAACCAAAATGGCTACTAACGAATATCAGCAATGCATTGTGGTATATAACCAGAAAAGCTACTGTGTTAGATATGTTTTCAATGTCAATAATATATGCGTTTATTAATGTTGTCGATATTACAGTTGCAGTTTAACATTGATAATACATCGCGGCAATGTGCCCCCTGCTGTGTGCTGATGTGCAACTTTAATGCATGCAGTTAGTAAGGAAATGGTCACTGTTGTAAGGTATTATATATAATGACATTATGGAATAGAATGGGGACAGGCCTAGCGTTACGGGGGGAGGGAGGAGTGTCGCCCCCTCAGTTCTTGGTAAAAGGATTTTTGAACACTTTCTCTCACTTAACCTGCACCCTAAAAAAATGTTGTACGTGGGACTCTGATGCCCATGGAACTTTCAGCCAATCAACGAGCGGAAGTTCCTCCAGGTAAAAACAGGCAACACAGAGAGCCTGAGAGATTCAGAGAGATTCAGTAAGATTCAGTAGATTCAGGAGAATTCTGTGGACTTTTCTAAAGGGAATTCAAAGGAGAATTCCAGGGCAGGACGGCCCAGGAGCAGAAGGCTCCCATGGGCAGGACATTCTCGCAGCGCGCCTCCTGACCATCCTGAGACTCAGCCCGGACAACCACGGAACAGGGCCGTCAGAACTTTCCTTTGTTCTAAGAGTCTAGAGTGGAGGTTGCCAGAGAGTAACCAGCAGCAGGCCTCGTGAACAGGTCGGAACTGTGGACAGCTGAATCACTATTCAGAACTAGCTCTTCATCAGGAACGAACTGGTCCTCTTCCTGACTTGCTGGGACCCACAGTCATCTTTTCTCCTGTGCACAAACTTTGCTAGTTAAAGCCAACAGTGAGCATCAGCAGCGCACCGTCGCAAGCCGCACAGCACAGCCTGGCACACAGCCAGAGAGCGCGGATTGGACAGCAACAAGCCTGCAACTGTTTCTTTGTGCCCGCAGGAGATCTGAATCCCCAGAAATTGGATGAGTATTCAACTTCAATGCATTACAGCTCGAGAATTCAATTGTTATCCCAACCAGTTGATATCAATTTAATTACTAAGAGTTATGTACTTGTTTTGAGTATCTAATGTAGAAGTTATAACCAAGTTCATTTATGAAACGGTCTTAATGAATGATATACTGAACGTATGTCCTCTTGATATGTGTAACACTTTGTAACTGATTGAATATATACCTTTTGTATTCTGCTAACCCTCTCGATAAGATCTGTTAGGTTTATATGCATATTCTATGTATTAATAAATGTATCCTCGTGTATTAGTACCTGTGTGTGTGCGTTGTTTGAGTTATGTCGCATGGTTGGACTCTAAAGCCATCAAAAGAATCAACTTTGTGATTTACTGCTACAATTAATAATTGTCTCAGTAAATGCCCAAACCCTACAGAACTGGTGCCTTCAGAGAGCCACTACATTTACATTTTGGCTACAACATTACACTGGTATCTGGAATCCTTAACTCTAAGCCTGAAATGTGTTGTGTCACAAGAGGTCCAGTCCTTGTGCAGAAAGGAATCAGTTAACCCCTTCTTCACATCTTATATCTCTCTTCATAGCCATGCATTACCTGTGATAATGCCTTTTTCCCCATCAGGTCCAAAGAAAGTGTATGCCCTCAGAGACTCTATGTTGCAGGCCCTGGAAAAACTGATGCCCGCAGAACAGGTTTGGATGCACCCTGGGACAACACTGTAGTGTAGTGCCCACCAACACCTTTGCCACCTCCAGGCCCAGAAAGAGGATATATTACTTGAGTTTCTAACAATCTACAAATGACCTCTGACTCTGGGTCTCTGCTCATTCTTGTTCTACCTGATCTCTTTGCAACCTTAGACACAGTTGGCCATGATATTGTTTGGCGCAGATTGAAGGACTATGCTGGAATGCAAGGCACAGCTTTGAAATGGTTTTCCTTCTATATTTCCAACAGCCGACATTTTGTCTCTGCTGGAGAAACAAGATCAAAGACGAGAGATCAGCAAGCCAGTGACTTGTCGTGTCCCCCAGGGGTCAGTATTGGGGCCCAGTACAGTATCTTGTTCCTAGTTTACATACTCTCTCTGGGTCAGATTATGCAGCATTGGGGAATTAACTTACACAGCTATGCAGCTGACATGCAGCTGTATATTAATACTAAACCTGATTTGTCAACCACCTTGGAAAAAGTACACATCTGACTGAGGGAGATTAGGATATGGATGAGCCACAATTTTCTCATGTTTAATAGTGCCGAGATGGAACTCATGCTGATTGGAACACCTACCCATATTGCCACCACTAATTACTGAAGTCCCATTATTGATTAAAACGTTATCACCATCTTCAGTTGTCAGCAATTTGGATGTGAAGTTTGATGCTTCTCTCAATTTTTCAGATCATATAAAAAACATTTGTAAGTCCTCATATTTCCATTTGAAAATTATCCCCCAGTTAAGGTCTTCTCTCAATTTTGCAGACACTGAAAAGTTAATTCATGATTTCATTTAATTTCTAGAGTAACACTCTCCTCAAGCACATTAATTAAATTACAGCTTCTCCAGAAAAACATTGCCAAGGAACTCACTAGAGCAATTAAATCAGATTACATCATCTCTATTATAGTAAAGCTCCATTGGCTCCACATTCACCAGAGAGTGGATTTTAAAGTTTTGCACCTGGTTTTTATGTCTCTAAAAGGAAATGGTCCTGTCTACCTCACTGACCTTCTTTATCAAACATAATTCCCCTCTTTAAGATCAGGTCCCTAGAATCACATTTTGTTTCTTATCAGGAAACTCTATCAGAACGAAAAACACCTTAAATCCAAACCATATGAAATGGCCTCTCTGTGTCCAGCACCACTGAGATGAGGGAGAGAGAGACTGGCAAGGGAGCAGCAAACTTAATTCCTGTATTATTAATAAGCATTGCCGCTACACCTACCTGACTGAAACGTGATTCTCACGTTTGAATGAGCTGAATATGGGACTGCTGGGGCTCTCTTTAACAATTTTTGACACGTCTGATGAGATCACTGCTATGAAGAAAAAGCTGCAGCTTTCTGTTAATAAAACCAACACAAGTGATGTCTGCTTTCCCAACAAATGGAAAAAGTGTTGTTAATGGTCCTGGGGATAGAAAGTGTGTTAGGGTGGAAGGGAAGCACCAAAGAAATGGAAGTCATCGATGATACAGTAAAATGGAAGTCATCTGATCAGCAGCAAGAAACTCCCCCAGGAGGCGAACTGGCTCACTGTTGAACATCCCAGGTATCCCAATTTTACCTCTTCCCCAAATTTCACAAAGCGACACCTCTGGACACCTCACAAAACTACTCACATCTCGGCCTTTCTCGAAAGCCTGATGAGACCCCTGGTTGAAAGGCTCCCTTCATATATCAAGGACACTAACCATGCCGAACTTTTTAACAATTTCCAGTTTCTGGGTCCAGAATGTTACATTTTCACAATGGATATCACATCTCTCTAAACTGTCATTCCCCACAATGACAGTCTTACAGCACTCAAGCACATGCTTGATACACCCACCCAGACCCTTGTACGTCTTGCAGAATTGGTACTGATACTCAATGCCTTCTCATTCAATAACCTTTTTTACCAGCAGGTTAAATGGGACCCAGCTATATGCTAATATTTTTGTTGGTTGGGTAGAAGAATGCTTCTTCACTTCTTACACTGGCTTTGTCCCTGACCTCTACAAGCGATACATCGATGACTGCATTGGTGTTGCCACATTCTCTAATGACCAGTTAGAGGACTTCATGCATCACTTCACCAACTTCCACCCGTCCCTCAAATATAAAGTTAATATATCTTCCACTACTCTTCCGTTCCTATCCATTAACCATCCCCGACTCTCTATTTCAGTCTATTACAAACCCATGGATTCACACAGCTATCTCCTGTATCCTGTACAGCTCATTTCACCCCAAACACACTAAAAACTCTCTTCCTTTTTCACAGTTCCTTCAGCTACGACAACTCAGCAGTGATGACATGGATTTCCAGAACCAAGCACTCAAAATACATTCCTTTTTCATAAACAGAGGATACCCCACCCATATTAGTGTCAGGGCCCTCATCCGAACCGAAGTATTTTTCTGATTTCAGATATTGGAAGAGAATACATGCTGTATATTTTTGTCCACTAGATGGCGCTGACAGGGACGGCTGCCTTCCTGCGAACTCCCATCCGTTCTTGTTTATTTCTTTATTTTTTGTTGTTTTTTGTACTGCTTACTGCACATATTGTTTGCTTGGTGATTAGATATGACCAACAATTACTTATGGATATAAGGTCAAATATTGGCACAGTTAAACTTACACCAATGATTAATGCGACTATCTTGACTGTGGTGTCTCACCTGTACCTGTACTTGGAAGAAGACTGCATCATAGGAAGAGGGGTAAACGAGCAGGTGTTCTGGTAATATTGAGGCAGCGCAGCAATCGTGCCCTGCTCCCGAGTATACTTCTTGCTAATGTTCAGTCACCAAAAAATAAGATGGATGAACTGAGAGCAAGGCTTTCTTTTCAGTGGGACATCAAAAACTGCAATGTGCTGGCACTAACGAAAACCTGGCTTGACCCATCTGTTCCGGACTCTGGTATCCTTCTGGGAGGAGTTTCTATTCACCCTCAGGACAGAACAACAGATTTGGGTAAGAGCAAAGGTAGTGGGGTATGCTTCATGGTAAACAATTCCTGTTGCACAGATGTAGATCATTTATGTAGACCAGTCGTTCTCAAACTTTTTGGACCAAGTACCACCTCTGATCAAACCAAAGCAACCAAGTACCACATACAAGTCATCTTCTCATAGGAACCCCAGAAATTCTCAATGACCAACAATGACCAACCAGCACACATGTCACACACTCACATACACATATAATAAATATTATAATAATAAACTTTATTTGATATAGCACCTTTAAAGGTGGCATCTCAAAGTGCTTTACAGAAAAAAACAGGAACAACAACAAATAAAAATAAACAATAAAAAAGCACCATTTCAGTGAGAGGAGTGAGTCTGTTTAGTCGAGCAAAGCAGATGTGAATTCATTTTTTGAGCCTTGATACAATTCACAACAGAGTCTAACAGATTTTAAATCATCAGGCATTTTCTTGACGGCCAAGCCCTTGCGGCGGATGTTGCAATGCGTCCATTCATTTCTGGAGCAACCTCTCTAATCCGTGCAACTACACCGCTGTGTCGGCTTGTCATTGCTCTAGCACCGTCTGTACAAACCCCAATGCATTTTATCCAGTCGATGCCATTCTCTTCGATAAATTCATTCAGAAGCTGAAATATGTGCTCTCCTATGGTTCCTGTTGGTAGCGGCTTACAGAACAGAAAGTCCTCATGGGATGTACCCTCAAACTCGTATCTAACGTAAACAGGCAAAATGGCCAAATCAACTACAGACTCATTTAATTGCAGTGAAAAGTATCTGCTCATCTTAACGCGCTCTATCAGCGTACTTTTGATATCATCTGCCATTTCAATAATTCTATGAGTGACTGTGTCTTTCAGAGTGGGCAGCAGGTCAAGCCATTTAGCAGCTTTTTCTCCACACATAACACGTCAGCACTTTTGCAAAAGGTAAATAAGGTTCTTCAAAAATAGTGTGGGGCTTACCTGCTTTAGCAATCCTCAAGCTTGCATTTTTTCCCCATTTCCATTGGCATTGTTCCAAAATCACACACATTCTCCTACCTCCTTATTTGCTGGAGATAGCTTTTTTAAATAAAATTGGTCACTTACGTTCGTAACACGCAATTCTATAGAGTGGTATAGAATTACATTGTGGCTCTGTGTCCACTCAAGTATTAGCATACACTGTATCGTAGTATGTAGGCTGCGTATTAGACACATATTAAAATAGAAAATATGAAAACCCGTCCCGATTTTTCAGCGCACACAACAAAGTTCAAGAGTCATATGGTGTACCACTCCTGGCACGCGTACCACAGTTTGAGAACCACTGATGTAGACTATTTCAACATCATGCTCTACATATCTTGAACATCTGACAATAAAATGTCGACCTTTCTATCTCCCGAGTGAGTTCACATCGGTAGTGGTGTATATTCCGCCATAGGCAAATTTCACAAGGGCACTGGATGAAATACATCGCCTCCTTCACAGACATGAGAATACACATCCTGAGGGGGCATTCATCATAGCTGGTGATTTCAACGGTGCGAACTTGAAGAAAACAGTGCCTAATCTACATCAACACATCAACTGCCTGACATGCGGAACAAACACATTGGACAATGTTTACACTCCCTTCCGGGATGGTTACAAAGCCCTCCCCGGACCTCCTTTCGGCAAATCCGATCATGCCTCCATTCTGCTAATTCCCGTTTACAACCATAAGCTTAAACAGTAAAGGCTAGTGTTAAGAACCATTCAACGTTGGTCGGATGAATCGGATTTTATATTAAGTCACTGTTCTGCTACCATTGACTGGCAGATCTTCCCCGAAGCTGCCAGAAATAATATCAATATGTATGCAGACTATGTTACTGGCTACATCAGTAAATGCATTGAAGACGTGGTTCCCAGGATTACTGTTCGCACATACCCAAATCAGAAACCGTGGGTAAATGGCGAGATACGCGCCAAACTTAAAGCTAGGACAGCTGCTTTCAATTCTGGCAATATGGATGAATACAAAAAATCCATAAACGACCTCAGGAAAGCCGTCAAAATAGCAAAATACAACTATAGAGTTAAATTAGAGTCATATTATCATGGCTGCAACACACGGAACATGTGGAGTTGTATACGCACCATTACAGACTATAAAACGCAAACCAGCTGTATCATCCAACAGTCTGCCTCTCTTCCTGATGAGCTAAATTCATTCTATGCTCGGTTTGAGGTCAGTAACGCAGATCCAGCCAGGACTCCAGAAATCCAAGATGAAAACTCACTGATCATGTCCAGAGCGGATGTGTGTAAAGTTTCTAAAAAGACCAATCCACACAAGGCTCCTGGCCCTGATGCTATCCCTGGCTGTGTTCTGAAGGCGTGTGCAGACCAGCTGGCACATTTCTTTTCAGAGATATTCGATCTTTATCTAGCTAAGTCTATAGTTCCTTCCTGCTTTAAGAAACCACCATTTTCCCTGTCCCTAAGAATCCCAGTCAGTTGCCTGAATGACTACTGCCCCTTTGCACTCACATCAGTTATCATGAAGTGCATTACTATGTACATTATTATGTATTATTATGAAACCTTATCTTGTAACTTTAATTTTGTGATTTTTACCCCCCGGTGAGCTTGCAGAAAAAACATTTCATTGCCAGCAACTACTGTTGCACGCTGTATTGTTGTGCATTTGATAAATAAACTTTGATTGATTGACTTGGAATTCAATCTCTACTCTGATTACTTTTTTATTTAAGCAATAATTAAAAGAAGAGTTGCGACTTTATCAAATAATCAAACTTTATTTGTTTTTGTTCACAGAAAACACATTGTATATTTTACCTGAACACAAATATCGGCCAGTTATACAGAAACATTGATAATAAAGATATTGTTACAAATGGGGGGTTATGAAAATGGTGCCATATTTACAGTATATAAAAACAAGGTGTTTCAGAGGCCTAACATCACAATCACTGAGAAAACTACAGACCGCTACTAAATATTGAACTCTTAAATAATGCCTGCAGAGGCCAAATAAGAGATAAGCAGCTTTCTAATTAAATTTAACACAACCAGAAGTTATATTTCTCTCTCTGCAAACCCAGATGACAAAAAATGAATGGGAGTTAATCTTTAAAGATGCACCCACAAACAGGAAAGACTTCTCTAACGAGGTATCTTTTACCCAGGAAACCCACGTTCCCTACAAATACAGAATAACAAGCAAATCAGGTTTTGTTTAGATGATCATGAAGTAGGGGATATAGGCTGGCACACCCTTCAAGTTTCCAACTCCTCCTCTTTCTGGTGGTCTGACCTTCTTTCTCCTCTTTTTCTCTCTTCTCTGTTTCTCTTCCTTCTGTTGTGTTAATATGATCTTACATGGCGTGTTTCTGGACTGCTCATTGTCAATAATTTATCCACAACTTAATTAACTAAGTAAGCTAAGGTAAACTTTCCAATGTTTTTGATCAGGAGCTCCCCTACGTATCAGGAAAACACCCCCTCTGCATTGAAGCTGGTAATGTTTACACTGCCAGGTGTTTAACACTTTATCTAAACTCTTAGAGACACTTCCTAGTCCCCCAAAGCTGTAACAATATTATGATATGATTGTTGGTTCTAAATAGTAATACCAATTGGAATTGCAGTACATATAATAGTAATTGTATTACTAACACTGCTATTTGTTCACAAGGTTATATAGTACACTTCAAATAAAATTACAGATCTTCTGGGAAACAACATACTGTACAAAACAACATCAAATGCAATTGTGTATAAAGTAATGGACCACATAATTCAGGGAATAATATGCATTTTAATAAGTGTATCTTCCAAATGCATCTTTGTGTTTCTGCGTTTTTCCTCAAAAGTGGAAACATCTCTCTTGCTGCATGCATGACCGTCGAGGAAGGCAATAGACTGTATAGTTATCACCTGAATAGGATGTAATTCCTCCCACCAAACTATACAACCTACTACCTCACCTCGCAGAGACACGGAATACCTCCTTCTTAAACCTTGAAAGTCCTGACTCTTGGACATGAAATAGGAGTCACTTTTTAAAAAAGAATTATGAATATTGTTCTTGAACAATTTGTGTATAAATCCTAGCAAAAATGTATTTGAAACAGAAATGTAAAAAGTATACAGTACAGTGTTTTTTATTTAAAAAATAAAAAGTAAAAAAATCCAAACAGAGTGAGTTTACAACCTAAAGTTTGTATGCAGTAAAACTTATGGTCGACATGTTTCACAGCTTCATCGGTTGGTACTTCCTCAATGGTAGATGACTTGACTGTCTCCTTAGGAAAGACAGTAGATTGTATAGTTATCTCAGAGGGAGTACAAAAACCCCACAACTATTCAATCTACTACCTCAGCCCCAAGGACAGCATTACATTTGCAGAAACAAGGCTGGCAGTTCACCATATCTAAAGAAAAAGAAAAAAATAGTTGAATTCTGATCCCGCACCTTGTCACTTTGAGGCATTATGCAGTTATGAATAGCACTAAAAAGTCTTGTAGTTTCATACTACAGTATTTCTATTTTTCTGCATATTTTCTTATATTATCTTGAAAAGACATAGATGTTGACCTGTCTCTGTCCCCAAAATAACTAAATGACTGCAGAGCCCATAATGAGGACTAAACCAATAGTTTGTTTCCTTCATAAATGGCAATAAGCATTGTTTCATTGTTCTACGCAATGGGAATGCACTGTTGTACACATTGATACAGTTCTACTCCTGTCACAAAATACCAAGCTGTAGTTGTAAAGTACAGTATTGTATCTGTGTATGAATTTATAGACACTTTGTGTATACAAACTCACACAAATTACATCAAAACAAACCCATATATAGCACAGGACAGCATTTTTTGTCATCCGTTCATTCATCTAGAAACTTTACAACTACTTACTAGGATTGAATTCATATTCAGTAAATAAGTGAATTAATTGATACATTTAGTTTAAAGATTTTTTTAAATTATAGGTACCATTCACATGTAAGTGCACTTACAATACAAAAACATACAATCTTGTCTTCTTAGAAATATGGACAGAGTTTCAGACAGTGAGGACCATATGCTCTTGAGAAAAAAGTAAGATCTTTACTCTTTTGGAATCTATTTAGGTATCTCTCAAACCTGAGTGTAAGTGCAGTGCATCTCACTGATAAATCCCCAAATACAGGGTGGTAAAAGAACAAGTTTAGAATATTCATGTAGGATAAGACAAGTTTAAGTCCTGTAAGCTTGGGCCTGGTTCAAAACCAGAACTCAGGGACAAAAGCTGCAAGTGTTCTAGCTATTGCATTGTTCTAGACTGCAGAAGATCCCTAAAAACATTCAGACCTGAGGAACGAATTAAAACCAAGGAAAAAATATATTTAAGATGACATAACACAGGTACAACATAAGTACAAAAAGATGACAAATATTGCATTGTTCACGGTAACGGAATAAAAAAAAAACAACAAACCACAGCCACCACAGAAAATACCCTAATTTGTGAAAGCCCACAGCGTAACTCACTGGCATCCAGAAAGGCTGGCATATGATACAGAAAGCTGCATGACTCTTGCCAGGAATTAATGCCCATTTCATCAAAAACTGGGTTGATTCCAACCTGACGACCCTGCGGAAGCTTGTTGTTTAACAGGCAGAAGTAAACAGCTGAATTTAAACATGGCTTCCCCCAGCTGCCTCCCCAAAGCCTGCACAAAGCAGTGTTTTCTGCTCTCCGAAAACAAAATGGCTGCACTGCAGCCATTTTATGGTACTTAGGTTCAGCAATCTAAAATGACAACATCTGAGGAGTTATTCTTGTCAACTGGCCCTGATTCCAAATTGATTTTTTGTTGTATACAGGTGAAAGGAGTATATATTCTGAAATTTGAACATTAAATTAAAAGAATTCCTAGGACCACATTTAATTTAGAGAACTTTAACTACATGAATTAAAAATCACAAAATTGGGATTATACTTTGTTCCACATTTCTACCACTCTGTGGAACTTTACTCAGAAACAAATACAGAAGCATAACTTTTTAAAACATGACCTGCCATTTACTGAGAGAATCTTAAATATAAATTGGGAATTTGACATATACAGTAATTTACACTTTTTCATTGAGTGGATCATTAGTTTAGGTTTATAAGTCAGAACTACATACTGTACTGTATTTCAGACCCTTCAAAAGATGGTTTTATATTAGACCACTCTACACATGTACTGTTGAGATGTATAAAGTAGCATCTGTTTTTAGCTCCTTTGAAAATCCATGTCTTCATTAAGAAATTTAGTTGCATTTATTCTCACATAAGTGAACAATTCTTAATACATTTGTTTTTATCCAAGGTGATTTACTAGCAATTAACCATTGGATAATATAGCTGCAAAATATGTGTGAAGTAACTTGGGCCAAGAGGACAAAACAGAATGGATGGGTATATCTAACCAGAATGGCAATATTAGGTGAGTATAACTGATTTTAGCAAACATTTGAATTCAATGTAATTTGGACAGGAGTGAAAGTGTGGATTTGTATTTGAAAAATTAGGGAATTTCTTTTTATATATGAATAGTGTTTAATATCTAAACACTTAAATTTTCTACTTTAAATTATTTCAGGAAATGTATTTTATTTTTCAGTTCTTCTCACTTAATTTTTGAAGCAACACATCTTGTAAAGCACAAAACTACAGCATAATAAAAATAAACAGAAATGTTTGACTTAGTACATATTTGTAGTTTTAAAGTTTTATGGGTAGCGATAAAAAAATGTAAATCAACCTTTTCTATCACTTACTGCATGTAATCATTTTTAAAATAATAATTGTTTCTTTTGTGTTCTGTCATGAAACAATGATCTGACCAGGTTCAACAGATTACATGCCAAAGGTTTAAACTGCATCACATATCAGCTCTGAAAAGACACATTATTGCTCTTATACTTACAAATGTTCATGTGGAATTTCTATACACTTTGCTTTTACTAATTTTTTTTTAGCCAGTCCACAATGTGCTTTACTGCATTGTTGCATAATTTAGTGAAATGCCATGCTTGTATAGAATCTAGGTCTCTGTATATATAACATTACCCCACTCTTCAAATCTAGTTAAAATAATCTAGTTAAAACACATATAGAAAAAAAATTCTTAGGTTTTAATTTGTTATACAGTGTTGTGCCACTTCTAAGGACTGTTTAAGTTTGGACATACTATATTTTTATACCAGATGGAGGAACATACTACGAGAGATATTTACAAACCAAAGCTTATGATTTATATGATGCTTATAGTATTTCCAGGAATATTATGGGATAAAGGGTTAAAATCGGGACCACTAATGTTAACATAAAGGAGAATGGAATGGTAGAGGAACTGCTTTACATAAATTAGCATGAAAATCAAGGACGCAGAAAGGCATCAGAGTAACTCATTAACATTCAGCATTCCCCTTTGGCCTAATTAGCACAGACACTGATTGAAATGTTTTGGCAAGAAATTAGCCTACATTAGAACAGGTCCATGTTCACTGGAGTGGAATGAAAAGGCAGGAGGGTGGGGGCAGTTAATTGAGATGTTGAATTAATTACTTACTGAATGGTAACAAACATTTGCAAGTGGGAACTGAATAACAAAGAGATAGGTGATGGTAGAAATAGTTTTAACTTTCATTCAAATAATGTGTAAGCAAGAGTGTTCAAATAGTGTAATAAATATTCACATCCAAGTGGTTACACCATTATATTGATTAATTAAATTAATATCTTTTGTATCTTCTGAAACTCCCTTTTGGTTTGAAATAGAAGTTACTAAATGTAATTATTCATTTTTTAACAATTTGGATTTGCTTTTTGCAAATTCTGGGTACTGTATGCTCCTTCCGCAGTCCAAAGCATTATTTTGGAAATATTGATTAATCAAAGTTGCACAATCAAAATCTTTTACATTTTACTTATTATAGTTTTAACATCCATTTTCATGTACAAATATGATTTTATGTATATTTCTTAACATCTATTTTTTAAAGATTAAATATTAATTCAAATTAATATTTTTCTTGTTTATTTCTTTAAAATACTTAAAACCCACAATCATAACTGCTAAACAATTTTGATTTGCTAAGTAATATTAATTTACCACCCCTTGTATACTTAAAATGGGATAGGGCCTTCTGTTCTTAGTTTGATTAAACTCAAATGTGCAATGTCACAGTATATTTGACAAACAAAACACAAGTAATTGGTTTAGACATACTCATTAAGTTCAATGGAGATAAACAGCAAAACTGTGCTTCAAGCTGAACAAAGAGCAAATAACCTTGATTCACTATAGGGGCTTCAATGTAGAGTTACTTGAAATCACAGTTGTTTAGAATGCAGAAACAAACATTTCCTGATCTCCTGGTAAGTGTCATAGCGTTCTAAACTACAGCATCTTCCATAGAAATTAAATACATAAGAACCTTTTTTAAAGGGAGTATCTTACTGTAAATTGATAAGACTACTGAGAGTGAAAGTATTATGGTTTGAAATATAAGAACCTAGAAAACAGATAGAACATATCACTGGTATACTGCATTTGCAGCCTGATACTAGATCTCCTGTTACTGGCCCCCACTTTTTTGCTGTTTTACTATTCTCCACAGATATTTTCTGCTTCATTTTTTCCCAAGAAGGTCTAAATGGTGAGAGACCATAACCAGCTGAACTTTTCTCCTATTTCCTCCCCATTTTGGGAGAAACTGAAAGAGTCTGATACTTCAAAATTGGCAAAAATGGCAGCTCTGCTGCTGCCATCTGTGGATCAGCAAATACAGAGGGTAAAAATGGTAATGTCAATGGTGACCTCCCTTCTGTGGAAATGAGGATAACTTAAATTCTTAGATGGCAAGTATTCAGCAAGTAGTTTGTAAATCGGGCTGTGTCTCTGTGTCTCAAAGTAAATGAATATATAATATATATATATAATATATATATAATAAATTATTCTTTAGTAGCTCCAAATTCAGAGAAGATATGGATACTCTTCTGGAGGAAAGAACAAGTTATAGGTGCTTATTTCCAAGTTTCTCTGGCATACAGAAGAAAGGAAAAGTTCAGTCTGTTGGGGGATTGTTGTTGCATTTTTACGTGGATTACAGTCTAGTGACAGAGATGGGCTTTCCAGAAATGAGGATATTGTTGAGGCAGGGCAGTCCTTTCTCACATACCCTGCTGTGCTTAGGGTCCTTCATGCAGGCAGAAAATGCTTTTAACATTGGCAGGAGACAGATGAGATTGCTAATTTGGAAGGGATTGCTCCCACTGACTTGAATGAAGTAAAGAAATATATTTTTTTTTTTCATGAGGCTCACATATATGTCAATAATTGACATTTGGTTGTGTGGGGGATGTCAGCTTAAATATTCATTGGTTGCAGCAATTATTGAGAACTGAAATTCTATTGAATTTAATGTATATCGACTTTTTTCACTGGCACCTACCCCATACCTTGTTACCGTTAAGTAGTAATTTATATATTTTTTATTTTATTTTTCTAATTGTTGTCAATTAAGTAGTTTATATGAGAAATTCAGAAGGAAGTCTAGATCCTAACTCACACAATTCTGCACACCTGTGCATTTAAGTCTCACATCTGGGACTTCCCATAGTGCATCTCACTCATACTTCTCCCTTCTCCCACCTTCCATCTACACCACAGCAACTGCTTGGCTCAATCCACAAATCACTCACAGGGGAGGCCTGGGCTGACTTGTCCTTCTGGTTAAGCTGACAATCCTTCAGTCAAGTGAGTTCTGCCAAATACACGTTGAATATTTTGTCTCTCACTCACATGTATTAGCACCTAGCTGAAGAATTTACTTGTACTGTATATATGCAATGTATTTGTTATTTTTCTTATGGAGATGGGGCAATTATTCATACTTGTTAACTGGATTCTGTGTTTGGGAGTCAATTCGGACTAGAGTGGGGATCATCCGATCTCGTTTTGGAGATACTCCAAAGTCTGCTTGATTTGCTGTAATTACTATATGTAGTTTGGAAAATTAATTTGATCATGGAAAATGTGCAAGGTTTCTACAGTCTCTTCAGTTGCCTAGTCTTTCTTCTGTAGAGTCAGATGCCTTTGTCCCCATCTGAACTACAAGATGCATTGCAGGACATGTCAAATTGATGATATCCCTGTTGGATTGAATCTGATCTTTTGGTCTCAATTAGAGCTCACTCATCTTTTACTTGACATAATATTGTGACACCATATACAGATGCAGCCATTCAAAACAAGTGGGGTATGCTGTGGTAGAACGCGGTGGGCGTGTTGCAGTAAACCACGCTGTACCGTATGCAAATTAGATTATGTTAATAGTATCTGGAATCACCTTGTAAAACTGGCAGGTGGAGCTCATAAAGCTTAACCTCTCCTGTACAGCATTTGAGCTGTCACCAGAAAACATCCAGTTTCGAATCCCGATCACTGCTGAGGGACAATCTTTATTCAATTAGGATTAAAGTTGTATACTCTTTAGACTTTTAAATTTAAACTGTGTATTACAGCATGTTAATCCTTATACATTAAAAAGCTGGTATATTTTATGAAAGCAAGATTGCTCAGTTGGACAAAAGTACACAGCCTACCACCTTTATCATAAATATTTTAATTATGCAGAAATATTTTATGCATCAAAGTCTTAACCAAAGATATTACTAATAGTATTAATAATGAATGACCTTGGACAGGCTGTAAACTCAAAGTATTACCCTGGTCCACATTCTTTGTAACCATCTTTGTAAATGAAAATACTTTATTTTTTCATTGACAAAAAGTAACAACACAGCATTTCGTTGATCCGATCACGCATTCGTTTCCAATCATAAAACGTATGCCTTTCACATACTCATAAAAGATATTAATTTAGGAACATAAACATATTACTTAATGTAAACTACTGTATATGGCTGGTCTTGGTAGTTTAAAGAAAAAATACACACCAGTATTCCATTTCTCCCTAAACATTTTAAGCATCTTATACATGTGGTTATTTCGGAAACATTTTTACGTGATCTTTCTGACCATTTATTACTGTACCTTTATATACTTTGTGAAAATTGATCATTTTAACCTTCTCTGCAAATACGCTCTTTATCGGATTAAACAAAAGCATATTTTTAGAATTGGATAAATAGGGAATATCATATGGATTTGCGTATTTAAATAAATTAATAACTTTGAATGGCTGCATCTGTAGGTCGGCAATCACTTAAGGGTATGATCCAGGCGGGTCCACGTTGACTGACATGCTTGTTGGGGAACTTTTTCACTATGTTTTCCCCTTGTCCTGCAAGAGTAGTGTATAACAGTGCCCCCTCACTGGGGGTACCTAGGGCATGAAGCATAATTTTTCTATTATTCCCTTACTCCCTTCTAACCTAATTTTCATACTATGCCCTTTGTTTGTGATATCCCAGTTGTTATCACATAATTTCTCATTCACATACAGTATACAGTATGTCTTTGTCCTTCCACGACCTCCTCCAAGGTCAGCTTAAGGTTCACATTGCTAATCACTCACAGTAATCTGAGCTCAGCAAACCTCACACCTCTGGTTCGTTACACTCACATGCCAGTCCCTTTTTTACACAAAATCATAATTTTAGACACCATTTGGTTAACACGGATTGTTTTTTTTTCATCTAATCAAACACTTCTAGCATCCTTTCCTGATGGTAATAGATGTGATTTATGTGCTCAGTGTAAAACCACAGTGAAATGTGATAACTTTACACATCCTCATACAGGTAAAAAAATCATGTAAATGTTTATCGTACATACTAAACAGGGTTCTGTTTATATAATTATATGTCCATAAGGAAAGACATAATATATTAGTAAAATTAAAAGGTCAACTTCTCTGTGCTACAGTATATAGTTTCTATCTAACAGTCTCTCATTCTGTTGAAGTGAATTATGCAATTTCCTCTCCAAGATGTGTTGGTATTCTGAAACTCCACTTATCTAGAGGAGGACATGATATTTCTGTTCTTTTAAAGAGAAACCACTTTGGATTTTCCATTTGACTATGCAGATACCGAGTGGTATCATTTTAATAAATTTTCCTTCCTGTTGATTGTTAACAACAATGCTTATGTACTTATAGACATACTTACTCAACTTTTGAGTTTATATAAAACATTATAAAGCAAACAAAGGTTGTACACAGTTTAAAACAGACTAATAGAATTTGGTAATGATTGTTTTTAGTCATTAATGGTTGTTGTATCTGTTAAGGTTTGAGAACATCTTAGCTGATTTGTATAGATGTTAAAACTAATGTTTTATGTGTATTTTGTAATTGTTTAAATTTATATCATTTTAATGTCTGTATTCTCAAATGGTTAGCTTCTAGCTTATTATCATTAGCTAATATCAACTAATAATAAAACATTAATCAAAGATCTTGGTTGAGTGAAGTTTGTAATTTCTGACAAAAGCTTTAGTGAAAGCAAAGTTTAAGAAATTATTAAACTTACCTTTATTGAACTTAATTATTATATTTAAGAAATTAAGAAGTAAGGAGTGTGTTTGTTGATTGTGTATTTTTTTCTAATAATGTATTTACCCAATTTAAGAAAGTATTGAAATATTATCACTTATTTGCTTACAAGATGATACACCTCCTTACAATCTTAACATAAAAATCAATTTGACAGCAATTTAGTTTATTTACAGCCTTAACTGAAACTCCTAAGATGAAATCTTAAAGAGATTAAATAAATTACTGTTTATCTCCTGTTCAAGCCAAATCTGCAGACTTTATAAATGGCCTCAGTAAATAGCATCTTCTAATTTGTCTCCACCTTATAGCATGTCTGGAAAACAGGAAATGTTTTTCTGAACAGATTTCCTTTTCCTTTTTGCTGAAAAAAGCTGACAGTCCTTAATTTCTTTAATGATGGCTGTGTGCATTTGGTGTGTGGCCATTAATTGGTCAACTTTGTTTATCTTAGGAATTTAGTTAAAATGAGAACTGTTTGAATAAAACATTTAAAATAAAATTTGAAAAGTGAACTAATTTAGTTTAGTGCAGTTGATATCAGCCTATAGTCTATCCATGACAAATTAACAGTAACTGTGATATCCTGGATATGCAACCCTGGTCAGTATTCTCCCACTTTCTCCTTAGAACAGTACACTCTTCTTTCAACACTCAGATCCCATAGCTCTGTTTTATGACCCTCCTGGACTATTAATAGATTATTAACTACACAAGTATTTATGTTAACTACACAAAAAAGTGTTTATTATTTCTGATGTCTATTAATCAGTTGTTTTGAGAAGAAAATTTTACATAAGAACATATGAAAGACTGTATATGAGAGGAGACTACTGGGCTCATCCTGCAATCAGTAGTTTTGTAGTTAAGTAAATGTAAAATTTTATCTAGCTTTATTTTAAAAGTTAAACTTAAAATACCTTCACACTTTGCTTTTCACTGTAGACGCAAAGGAGAAAGATTAAAACACAAAAAATGAAGAAAAAAAAACACCCGCACACCAAAAAATGCAAAACTCACAATTTAATAGGAGATACCAAGAAATGCTGACATTTAGGTATAAAAAGGGTTTCAGCTATTTAATATTACTGGTTATTATGGTCATAATTAGCTAATCAGTGTTTGAGAATATAACATGATCACACTTCCAGCTAATCAAGCCACACATCATATAGTCCAATAAACTACAAATGTAAAATAAACAAAGTATATTTTACGGTATAAAAAATCAAATTTGCATGTATAGTCAGAATAATGAATAGTATAAAAATATGCAAAACATTGAATTTAAAGTATAGTCCATAAATCACATTCTTCTTTTAAAATCTGAGGTTTCAGAGCTTGAAGATAACGTTTGCAAGTTTATCTGTAATGGAGGATCATCATTACTAATCAAAAAGGGATCATGTCCCATAAATTGTAGAAATAGTGTGATGTTCATTACTGAAATTAACAGAATTTGGATAGTCTCTATCGTTTCTATAAATCAGACTTGTGTTCACTAATCATTTTTCACTAGTTTTTCACTAGTCGAATAATAACAAAAAAAATTCCCGTCAGTTGTTCTTCTTCACTAGTTTTCACTTTTATTACTGTACATTAAGTACAATACCCACAACTGTAATTCCCATTTGGTATGGGATTTAATGTTCATTGTTTACTATTACGACTGCATGGTCGACTGATCACAAAAATTACGACAATATCTAAAAACCATAAGAGGTGGGTCCTTAAAATGTGTTACCAAGGCAGGTTCAGACAATCCAATAATCCAATAATAAGTTTTGGTCATTTTGTTTTTAAAATATAATTTTGATGTATTTGATTGTAACAGACACAGGCCAATTGGGTGAGCTCATTGCAGGTCTGTCTGTACATGACCTATAAAACACTCCCACAGCTCATCCCACAGAGTTAATTTATTTTTCCTTTTTCAGTCACACCATCACTTTCATCACTTCTTCACAACACCTTTACAGTTTACAATATTCACTAGTTTTCCAACATACTAAATCACAACACTATCACCACACACCAACACACAACCACAGCTGGTGACATTTCTCTTTCACATCCAACCAGCCTGTGTCTCAGACATGCTGTACTGTCATACAGCCAGGAACAGACATGCAATACCTGCTACTCTTATGGTACAGAGTTGGAGGTCCTTTCAGTCACATTTCCTGCTCTCTGATCCAACAGCCACAGGTTCCTCAGTCTGGGTGGATTGTCCTTATAGCTGAATCACCACCTTGTTCACACCCCATACTTTTTCACAAAGTCTGGCTTGTTGTTATCCCTGCTAGGTCACATTTCTGTTCTGGGTGTGTAGCCAAGCCAAACAATACTCACTGCTAGAGAGCCACCAACAGGAACAGGACATGTGCCCTCTATCATACTTCAAGTAAGAGGAGGGGTCCTAATACAGTCTGTAGCGGTGAGGCTTATTAATAAGGCAGAATTAAGTGTTCTGAGCCTTCCCAAATTAGGCCTCATTTCTCTGTTCATCTCTGTGGTGCAGCCACAGAGAAACTATTCATGCAGGCTGATTTAAGGTTCCTTTGATAAAAGACAGCTCCCAAAGGGGGATGCACTTAGCTAAGCCTGGCTATCATGATCAATGGTCATCCATTGGCGCCTATCTGTCTAGGGAGTGCCAGATGGACATCTGGACTACATTCCTAAGTGTCAGGAGTAAGTGACTCATATCTCACCTTGATCAACCAATCAGGGACTGGTAGGGCCGAGTAACCCACGTGGGACTCTGATGCCCATGGAACTTTCAGCCAATCAACGAGCTGAAGTTCCTCCAGGTAAAAACAGGCAACACAGAGAGCCTGAGAGATTCAGTAAGATTCAGTAAGATTCTGGAGAGGATTCTGTGGACAATTCAAAAGGGAATTCAAAGGAGAATTCCAGGGCAGGACGGCCCAGGACCAGAAGGCTCCCAAGGGCAGGACATTCTCGCAGCGCGCCTCCTGACCATCCTGAGACTCAGCCCGGACAACCACGGAACAGCCAGTGTGTCCGAGTGCCAGAACTTTCCTTTGTTCTAAGAGTCTAGAGTGGAGGTTGCCAGAGAGTAACCAGCAGCAGGCCTCGTGAACAGGTCGGAACTGTGGACAGCTGAATAACTATTCAGAACTAGCTCTTCATCAGGAACGAACCGGTCCTCTTCCTGACTTGCTGGGACCCACAGTCATCTTTTCTCCTGTGCACAAACTTTGCTAGTTAAAGCCAACACTAACTAGCCAGTCAGTGAACATCTGCAGTGCACCGTCGCAAGCCGCACAGCACAGCCTGGCTCCGAGCCAGAGAGCGCGGATTGGACAGCAACAGCCTGCAACTGTTTCTTTGTGCCTGCAGGAGATCTGAATCCCCAGAGATTGGATGAGTATTCAACTTCAATGCATTACAGCTCGAGAATTCAATTGTTATCCCAACCAGTTGATATCAATTTAATTCCTAAGAGTTATGTACTTGTTTTGAGTATCTAATGTAGAAGTTATAACCAAGTTCATTTACGAAACGGTCTTAATGAATGATATACTGAACGTATGTCCTCTTGATATGTGTAACTCTTTGTAACTGATTGAATATATACCTTTTGTATTCTGCTAACCCTCTCGATAAGATCTGTTAGGTTTATATGCATATTTTATGTATTAATAAATGTATCCTCGTGTATTAGCACCTGTGTGTGTGCGTTGTTTGAGTTATGTCGCATGGTTGGACTCTAAAGCCATCAAAAGAATCAACTTTGTGATTTACTGCTACAATTAATAATTGTCTCAGTAAATGCCCAAACCCTACAGAACTGGTGCCTTCAGAGAGCCACTACATTTACATTTTGGCTATGGCAACGTTACAAGTCCAAAGGCCCTATTCCATCACAACACCTCCAAAACACTCTGCTTTTCTAATATTCTCAGGTATACCAACCGTCTGGGTTCCTAAATCCCATATATTGTTTGTTCTTCCTGCTAGCTGTTCATTCTTATACATGTTTCACAGGTTTCTGCAGCCCATATCTGATCCACTTCCCAACTACCCATCCCTGCAATATCGCAGACAACATATGATAGCAACATATGATAGCAGACAACAAGCATCTGCTGTATAAAAATCTGCTGTCACTCGTCTGGTGTACTGTGCGGGACTCTGTATGGACTTACAGCTCTATAATTTCTATCTCCACTGCATTCACAGATTGACATCATCACAGATGCACACAGCCACAAACAAAAATGATTCCCTGCACCTCAGTGGCTTCAAAGTTCTTTACAATAGCTGCTCCACCTCTGACACGTTGCATGTTTACATTTTTGCAAAAAGGAATGGAAAGAAATTTGGTCTCATGGCCTTTAAAGGAAGTATGGTCAAGATTATTAAGAAGTGGAAGGTTTATGGCACCACCAAGACCATCAGGCCACCCCTCCAAACTAAACTGAACAAGTAAGAAGTAAACTGATCATAGAGGCTACCAAGAGGCAAATGGCAGATTTAGGCTTTTAAGACCAAGACTTGTCAGTGTGTGTGAAAATAATATTCCACACACTTGTATGACACAAGGAAGGAATTACTAAGAAAAACTGCAACAAAGCATTTAAGTGATACTGCTAACATGTGGCAAAAAGGATTGTACCCTGACAGCACATCAACCAATTAATACCATCCCTACTGTGAAGCATTGTGGTGGCAGCACTATGTCATGTGGATTTTTCTCATGCAGGAATTGGGGCATTTGTCAAGATAGAAGATGTAATGTACAGGTACAGAATGTCCTATAGGAAAACCTACTGCCTTCTGAACAACAACTGGAACTGGGACCAAAGTTCACCTTTGAATATGAAAATAGCCAGAGCACACAGCAAAAAATCTACACTGCAGTGGCTAAGGAATAAAAAGGTAAAAGTCCTAGAGTGGCCCAATAAGAGTCTCACTCTAAATCCAATTTATGGCATGTCTCAAAGATTGCTATCCATTACCCCCCCCCCCCACTCACCACCACCAAAGAACTTGATGGAACTCTAATAATTTGTAAATTAGAGTGCTTACATATGCCAACCTATCCCAAAAGACACATTCCGTAGCTGTAATTGCAGAACAAGGTGCTTCCACCAAGTATTAACTCAGGGGTGTGGAGACTCATCAATTAGGATTTTTCAAACATACAAACATTTTTAACAGTGTGTAAATCGAAAGAAAAATATCCCCATTTTCATGGTAAAATAGTCATAGACTTTCTATAGACACTGTATACTGTATACAGGACAAGCAAAAGCTTGGCCATTTATGTAAAAGGTAAATTGCTGTCACCCCTGATCGACTCCATAAGCACACATTGCTGAAATAAAACATAGTTGAAAACATCTAGTGAACTAGATGAAATATTTGACAAAATGTACCATTATTGGGGATTCTGAAATTTAAAGAGTATTAAATGACAGTTGAGACCACTAAGCAAAAATTAAGAGATTATCACCAGATGAAAGAATACTTTGTTCAATTTTATGTTTTTCCAGTAATTACCATATTGTGTAGAGATAAAGAATAACATGACCAAATTATAATTTACATTGGTCAAGGGAAATTCCAGAGCAAAGTATATGTTGAAAGTATATCTGTATGTACATCTGTATAGAAAGATTTATGTTTCTCGTTATTTCCATTAAACAATGAAGAGTTTGAAGTTTTGCAAAAATGCACCAAAGGATTTCTCACGGTACAATATGCAGGATTAGATATCCGATCTTTTCTTCTACAAAAAATGTATAGATTACTGAGTGCAATTTAGTCCAGTACAGAGAAGGAGGAAGGGGGAAGCATCCAGTTGAAAAACCATTGTTAAGAAAAATGCACCTAGAATATTAAAAAAAGCAGAAGACATACATCAGTTCAGTTTATACCCCAAAGTGTGCTAAAACTGTGCAACAAAACGTACAGGAGATATATAGACCAGGAGACCAGTATGACAACCCAATTCTAAAGCTCCTGCTACCAAATTTTCTTTCTTTTCATTTTCCTGTTGCTCACCTAAGTGAGTTTTTAACTGGGTCATCTTTCTGGAGAATCTTTTGTTGAGGAACAGATGAAACTGAATTTGTTTATTGCTTCCTCTCCAAGCAAGAAGAGACTGAAAAGCAGGTGAACTCTCAAACTGTTCCAATTAATGCTAAGAAAACTACTATTCAGCAACTCATTTTTAAATTGGATTAAGTTAGAACTGGACTATAATCTACTAAACCAGAAAGTCTGTAACAGAAAGTAACCAAACTATATTATATATTAAGTTGAAAAAATATACTATCTGTGGGATTGCCAGACAGATCAAAACATAACAGCCTGAGTGTTCCAGGCCAGGGAACCACATGAGAATTTCTTTATTGAAGAATACAGTGAGTGTTTTTATTGAGAGGGTGTACTCTTTCAGGGGCAGTGACAAGCCCATGTTTTTATTTTCCAATGTATCCAGTACACAATACTGACAGCTATTTTTGAAGGAAAGCAAGCTTAATCTGTGTGTGAATCCCACTAGTATTGTAATTCTATAGTTCTACAAGATTACAATTACATAAATGTTGTGTTACTAAATTTACTGAACTGGAACTTATGTCAGCTTTTGTAGAGCATGCTCAATAACTCATTTTTTTCTCATGTCAATGCACTGGAAATTAACTTTAGCAGAAGATTGCTTTAATATCAAACTGTTTAGAGTAACTGTGTGATGTTAAATCAATCTTCTACTAAAGTTAAGGTGTAATTCTAGGCAAATTAATTATTATGACAACGGGTGACCCTGTACATGGATCAGTACATGGAGAATATACAAACTCCTGTAAAAACTCTGCATTTCTTCTTTTAAAATCACATTGTACAATTAATTAAATGAACAAAATAAATACTTAAATCTTTAATTTCTCCAGATTTTTTGTTTTGCAGGAGCAGCTGTGCCGAAGGCATTTAAACTCTGTAAATTAAAGGTAGCAGTTCAGTACATGTCAAAGTGTAAATCTATATTAATGGCATCTCTCTTGAATTTTATGTGATGTTTAGTCCCAGTTAGGCCTTCTTTTGTTTGACATGTGTAAGGCCAATTAAGAATAAAAATATAGAAATAAAATAAAAAAGACACACCCTTTGAGTGATGTCTTATCTTATCAGCCCGTCTCACTAACTTGCTCAGATGGAGAGCTGTAAGCTAAGGTGGCCTCATGCCAGCTGGAAGTATAAACTAGAATAAACTAGTTCACTATGATTAGACTTTCTTAAAAGAATCTGGCCTCCAATGTGTTTGTGTTCCACCATCTTCTATTATACAGACAACTGTGTCAGTCTTCAATTATACCTGTACATACATTTGATCATCCTGAGTATGATTACCTGGTTGATTCTGGCTTATTCAGTTCCCTCCAAATGTATTAAGACAGCAAAGTAAAAAATATTATATTTTATATATATAACAATCAATAATTATTTATTATTTTTTTTATTTTGGAGTAATTTCATGCATACATTTGATAATGTTAGAACAAAACCTACTTTGTGAATGTTACATAACGCACTATCCCTTTAAGAAGGCATAGACCTTTCTGGAACACTTAACCATTCACTTTTTCCATCTCATCACCAGACCCCTGGCACTTCAGTATTTCAGGAAGCTCTCTTCATTCTTTTGCTGCTCAGTATTCTGGTAGTTTTTCTCCTGGTACTTGGTGCTACTTTTTAATGTTTTTGATTCTGGTTTTTGACTGCTTTTCTACCTGACCTCATTTTTGGATTTCACTTCTGGCTGTTGTCTTTGGTATTGCTTCTTTCGGGTTTCAGTCTTTCTGGATTTTCAGAGTTTTGGTTTACGACTTTGGCTTAGTGATTTCGGTTATGGCACACAAGTGGATTATTTGGCTTTTGGAACTTTTGGCTTGGACTTTGGATTTCTATTCTCGGACTTGGCTTACTTCTCTGCATAAGATCCTACCTAAATTCCCTGGCTATTGTAACAGTATTTCATTAAACACAAACTTCATTAATAAAACTCATAACTCAAAACTCTTGTATACCACTTTATGCAGATTATTGTTATATGCAGATAATATTTTTCCTTCTCCACCTCTGCTATGCTATGCATTTCTGATTACTATATTTTATCTTGGTATAAACTTAATTGATCAAGGTCAACATTCTACATCTCAGTGGGGAAAGCCTGCCTACCTTTATAGATACCACCAAATATTTTACATACACTTAGTGTTGAGATTTTACTCTTCTTTACTCTGTATCACTGTAAACAATATTAATTAAATTTCTAAACAGGTAAATGTTATTTTGAAAAGATTACTTAATTTGCTTACCCCATATGTCTTCAACCTCATATATCCATGATTACAAATGAATGTTCTTTTTCATTTAGTTGTAGAACAGTATTTAGTTCTATAATTTCCATATCTTCACTTAAGCTATTTGGATAAATGTATTTAAAATTTAGATGAAAAGAAAAAAAGGTGCCTATTAAAATGCAATATTGCATCTACAATGTTGGAACCTGTCACTACCATATTTTGGCATTTAGGATAGCAAAATGTGGTCTTGACATATACAGATGGAGCCATTCATAATGCAAACTCAACACAGAATACTGCAATATCAGTCGGGGCACCAAACTCAACATTTCACTGGCTGAAGAAGATCGATAGTTGGCATTTGTGGTGTGTTAGATGTTAGTAAAACAATTGCTTCATTTACAGCAACCTGTTTCACTACTGTACTTCTTTGAAACCACTTAATAGGGAATATTAATTTGGAATCCTCGAACTAAAGGGAAATTTAGTTTTTAAAATTTAGTTTAAATAAAAAAACTAAAGTATAGTAATGTCTATGATGTCATATTAATTTATGATTAATAAATAAAGAAAAATATTCAACATATATAGCTGGTAGTGGCAAAAACAAAACAACAAACATAAAAATAAGATACACAACAGTTTTCCACCTTTTTCATAAACATTTTCACCATCAATTTTTCAAGTCTTTAACTCTCACTTGTCACTTGCTTTGATTATTTTGGGAGCTCTTTTAATTGCATCTGTTGTAATCGAAAATGAAAAGTGAATCAGACTGATGCATTGGCAGACTTCTCATCTTTCATGCGAAAGGTTCCAGGTTGGATCCCAGCCAAAACGCAAGTTGTACTGTTAACAAATTTTCCCTTGGGTACAAATAACACTTCCTCTAATACTAAAATAATATGTAAACTATACTCACATTTCTGATCATTTTATATATCACAGTACATTAAATATTAAAATAATATTAATAATAAAGTATTAACATAAATTAACTTCCAGAGCAACAATCTCCAGGATACTCAGAAAGATGCCCTTAAACAGAAATTGCAAATGAGATTTTTACATGTACAGTATGCAACAAAAATGTTTTGGTTTAATCTGTTTTTTTTTTTGTTTAAATTTACTTTAAATACAAAGTATATTTAAATACAAAGTATAGAGTGAGAAAGCAAATTGGAGGTGTAAACTATTCAGTCATTACAAAGGGTGCAATGTTGCAAAGATGAGAACATTTGCAAGAGAATGGAAGAGTATGAACTACAGCATGAGTCTTAGTGCCAAAAGGAAAAAATAAAAATAAACTTTTTCTCTTTCTTTTTCTCCTAATTAGGACACAGAAATAATTTTATTAAAATTCACAATTGTAACAAATTCTATCAAGTTTCACTCTCTTGTGTAACAATCATGACATTTCATTTTTTATTAAAATAAGATTTAAAATGAAATTGTAGGGTCATTGATGTATTCAATTTAAAGATGAAATTGTGATGTCATAATTAAAATAATATTTGGATAAGGATTTTAGAAAATGGATGGATTAGTGGATTTATAATTAATACGTTCTATTTTTTTAAGAAGATGTAATTGCTTGCTAATATTAAGAATAAAAAAGGCAACTCTTGTGGTTTTTATTTTACTGTTCAAATGCAAATGTTCTTGCGCTGTTATCCTCTCATCCAGTAATTCAGTGTGAGAGATGTCTAGACTGTGTTACTAAGGATCAAGTTCCTTGTACAGTACGTGGTCAAGTGAAATAAGGCCAAAAAATAATCGGAAACAAATCGGCCTCTATATTTTGGAAACAAAACACAACCTTTAAAGGCACAAACTGGCACAAAAAGAGCTCAAACAAATGTGGTGGGTTTCATTGTTTGTGCTGGTTGTAGCTTCATGTAGCTGATTCTCAAATGATAAAATTTGATCCTGCTTCGTGAAACCTAAAATTCAAACTTTTGTCAACATATTAACTAAATCAGTCCCCTCTTTACACCATCAATATTCAAAACAGAACATCTGCTGGGCACCCGATGATCTCACATGTAAATGTGAAAACAGTAGGGTTGATATCTGCTGTTATTGTAACTGTTAATGCAAGGGCAAATATAATTGCGATTCTACTGTTTATCACCTAATTTTGAGAGTCATGCACTGTAGTACCATTGATGTAGTTGTTGGGAGTCTACACTATTACTCACTGGTGCAGTCTTAGGGTTTTTAAATGAAAATGAATATGCATGTGCTCTGTTGATGTTTAATAATAGATCAAATATACATTTTATTTATTCATGGCATAATTTTCCTACATATTCTTAAGCTATATTGTTTGACTATATTCTGCAATGAGGAAAACAAATCAAATGCAGGACATGTTTCTCCCAATCAGGATCTTTTATCTCCTAAACTTCCTAAACTCCTACATTATATAGGACTTTTGATACTATTCTTGTATAGGGCAAGATTAATCACATACAGTGTTTGTAAGTAGCATAAACCTTTGTTGCTGTTGCAAGAGGCTACTTTCCAATTTCACATACAAACACAATTGCTAATATTCCTAACAATTATAATATTGACATTTTCAATAAAATAATGTTTCAAGTACTTAGTTTAGTATAGTGTGATCCACCTGCTTTCACCCATATTCGTTACTTTGAAATGAAAAAAGGTTCAACTTGCAGATTGACTGGAATCGAATCCTGATTTTCCAAATGGCAAGCACAAATTCTACCACTAATTCTACCATTGCCTGGATCAACTATATAAAAACTCCAAGCACCGCTTTCTACATTATACTGCAAACAAAGAACATCATACAGTACAAAATGTACATAAACAGCAAATAATTGAAATTGCCAATATTATAATTGTTTACAGAAGAAGACAAACCAAAGGGATGTGATTTTGAAATGAAAACATTAAAATGTCAAAAACATTTTATCATAATAATTGTGGCATTGTTGTGGTGAAAGGTAAAGTAAAATAATTTATATAGTGCAGACTTGTACAGTATCAGCTCCAACACAACTTATAGTATGCATCTGTATACAGGAATAAGTCATTCAAGTAATTCACAACTAACTTCTTGTTTTCAAAATGCTTATTTATATTATATATGATATGTTTTTAAAGAAACTACATATAATATGCTATTAGAAGTAAAAATCTAAAATAAAATTATGCATTCTTTTCACTATTTATACACAGTAATAATTCTGTATACTCTATATGATTTAAAAAACTGAACAAATCTGTTAGTGTTACAGTACAGTATGATTAGTGCAGGACGGAACTAATGCATTAATATACATTTAATTTTTAGGAATAAAATAAGATTTACTGTACATTATGTTAGACACATGCAACTTTAAGCATTTACTGCACCACCTGGCGGTTTTACAAAGTAGTTCATTCTTGCATCAGATTTTTTTTAAAAATAAAAAACTGGTGGATGTAGATGTAACCTGACCTGTACTTTGATGTACGGAGCATTATGCCTTGAATATTCTGAATGGGTGCATTTGTAGGTTTCAACATCTACAGTAATTACACTGATAAAATCTATATCCAAGCCACATCAGGCCATTACACCATAGTTTAACCTGGATTTTTCCAGATAAATAAACCAGGTCCCCCCTCCAAACCTTCACGGGATTAGCCCAGCACTGGTCTCTACTTATACAGATGGTAGGTGGATCACTTTGTATAAAGTACCTTGCTCAACATCAGAGTTTGCAGTAGGGTCTTGATACCACAACCCACAATCAGGGATTTACACTATGAAAATCAATATATAAGAGCACTTCTTACATATTGTAAACTTTTCAGCCCCATAATTACACAATTAATTGTGAATTGGTATTCAGAAGAAAGATTCACACGCAATACTTGTCAATCCCTCTTGTCCTCTTTTCACAATGAAAGCTCTTAACAGCTCTTTTCTCTTTTTTACATTGGTGTGACAATGGAATTTGCCTTCTAAAGTTATATTGAATTAGGATGGCCCTGTGTGCATTAAAATGTCAAAACTTGCAATTACAGTTAATTCTCTTGGGCTCTTCTTTTTTGAATTCTTAAATCTTCATTAATCAATATTTATCCCCTGGGGATTTATTGGGGGAATCCCCTGGGGGTCTAAACTACCTATTTTTACATTTTAAACCAAATAGATTGAGTTTTTTTCTATTCATAGTATGTGTTTTTGTTTCTGAGTTTATATAAGCCATTGGAAATGGTTTTTATCTGGAAAAGTAATTTTCCAGATAAAGTCATTTTAAGGAACAATATCTAGCACAATACAAATTCTGGTAACCTGAATCAAAACCATTTAATGTTCCAGTTACTTTATTTAATCTATTTAACCTCTTAGTGGCAGGGACCCATTTAGCCAATGTCAGCCTGGAATTTCCACCCTTTAAACAATTTGTTATATCTCTGCAGCAGAACATAACAGGAGCCTGGTTCAGGTCTTAAATTGAAGCTAACCCCCTTGGCTTTGAGTGTTAACAGTCAAATTTCCTATATGTCTTAATGTGTCCACTCAGCAGACAAACATGAAAAAACTCCAAACAGCAGGCGGAAATGTTGTTTTGGTCTTCAGAGGTCAGAATTTTCAACTATATGCATGTCAAAGGCCCGGGAATGATTTGAAAACCTTGTTCTAGCTTGGATAAAAATCTGGGACAAATTGATCAATTAGAAAAAATTCAACATAATGTTTTGTGAAGACTGTACCTGGAATCCACTCAAAGCGCTTTACAGGTAATGGGGACTCCCCTCCACCACCACCAATGTGCAGCATCCACCTGGATGATGCGACGACAGCCATAGTGCGCCAGAACGCTCACCACACATCAGCTATCAGTGGGGAGGAGAGCAGAGTAATGAAGCCAATTCATAGATGGGGATTATTAGGAGGCCATCATTGGTAAGAGCCAATGGGAAATTTGGCCAGGACGCCAGGGTAACACCCCTACTCTTTTCGAGAAATGCCCTGGGATTTTTAATGACCACAGAGAGTCAGGACCTCGGTTTTACATCTCATCCGAAGGACGGCGCCTGTTTACAATATAGTGTCTCCGTCACTATACTGGGGTATGTAGAACCCACATGGACCCCAGGGTGAGCGCCCCTGCTGGCCCCACTAACACCTCTTCCAGCAGCAACCTTTTCCCAGGAGGTCTCCCATCCAGGTACTGACCAGGCTCACACCTGCTTAGCTTCAGTGGGTTGCCAGTTGTGAGTTGCAGAGTGATATGGCTGCTGGACACTGCTAGGGAGCCTTTATCTGCTGTTATGCAATGAAAAAAACCCTCAGAGTTGCCATCTGGTGTGAAAAAAGGAGCACTGATAAGAAACTGATAAAAAACTGATTGATTACCCCTTCTGAGTCAATGATTGTCAGCTAAAAGGCAGGCGGAATGCAGCCTGAGGCTTCTAGAGGAAGTCTTACCCCCTAAGGGCTCTGAATGGCTGAAAATACAATGAATGACAGTGCTTTTTACCAATCAGATCACCTTATTTTTGGCGGTCCTGCTTCAAACATTTACTACAAAGACAATAATGTTCAATAGCCTCCAGGTCTGGAGATAGGCTAGTCTAGTCTCCTGTGGATATATATCGTGCTTCAGAATAAGGTTAAAAACATGGGATATATATATTTTTTGCTGGTTTTTGCTTATGCAGTCTTCTTTTGCTGGCTTATTGATTACCTTATCGATGCATATTGGAAGTTTGGAAGTGCATCATCAGATAAAAATTTACTTTGTGATCGATCGTCTTGTTTTTTTTTAAGTTTTTTTTAAAGCTCTGGTTGTCCTTTTTCGATTGATGACATGGTTTTGTGGTTTTGTTGGTAAAAAACTATTAAAAAATACGAAGGAATCAAAGGTAGATATTGATTTACACTGTGGACATTTACAACCACGCTAAGGATAGCACACGTGACTATATGAAAGTTTTTCTACAATTTCTTAAAACGGTTTTGTGAACCCCTAGTTAAACACTTTTCGATTGATAAAAGGTTTTCTGTAAAGGTTTTGTGGTTTTGGTGATGTAAAATAATGAAGTGAGAAGGAACTTTTGAGGCAAGTTTTTCTTAGAAAGTGGCATATACACGAACGTCCAGCATTAAGCTTTCGTTCAGGGCGTACATCTAGGAACATTACTAATTTTCCTATAAAAGATATACTTAACGTATCCTGCACTCCCAGTAAACATCCACATCTCGCGATGACATCATCAACGATGCTACACTCCAGTCCGGTGCAAACCCTGAGCTGCCATTGCAGACGGCCTGCTGAACCTACCCTCGCATCCATAGACCCATGCTCTGGATCTTTTTTTTAAATGCTGCTTATTTTGCATTTGCCACCTGCATTACTAACGTTAGTCCCATTCATTCTCTATGTGTGGGCTGTGCTTTCAGCCACGAGCAGGGAAGAGAAAAGTGCAACAAACATGCAATTTCCCCCAGCTTCCCACAAACCTGTTTAACCGTAAAGCAAAAAAAAGCTTTGAACATCGGAGAGAGAAATAAATAATTATGGCTCTTCAGCACACTTCTGCTCAGCTCACAGCAGGATGAAACCTCTGAGCTACCATCAGTCCAATCCCACTATCATCCATTCTGCAATCTCCCTGCGCTTCTTCATTTAGCAGTCTGTATTTGTTTTCCTTATCATGTCTAAACTCACCCCTCTGAATCTCAAGCCCCCTCTGTTCTTCCTCCATGTCCTTTTGATCTCACTTTTCTCCTGTGCATTTAACTGCATCTTGTGTACCTATCCCAAACGTTCAATTCAACCCCGTGTTCATTCCTCCCGTCTCTGCTGCTACTGAGGTCATCTCCTCAGCCCCGGGTCTGTCTGGCGTCCTACCTCCGGCCCAGTCAGCAGTTGTCCCGTGGCTCGTGTTAACCATCCCCGGCATTCAATTTATCCCCGAGTTCCTGTCTCCACTGCTACTGAGGCCATTTCCTCGCCCCCTGGTCTGTCCGACGTCCTACCTCTGCTTCAGTCAGCAGTTGTCCCATGTCTCGTGTCCCTGTCTCATTCGTGTTTCTGTGCTTCGTGTCCAACTCAGCCCATATGTTTCGTGTCCTCGTCTTTTTGCATCTTAATCCCCGGTGTCCAGTTCAGCCTCAGGTTCATCTCTCTCGTTCTCTGCTGCTACCAAAGCCTGAAATTCGTACAGGTAAGTCCTACTTGTGTCACTGACTCATTTGTGTGTCTATCCCCGTCATCCAATTCGGAAGGGTTAATTCCTCTCATTCTGCACTGTCAACTTCTCAGCTCCCGTTCTGCTCTTACTTCACTTTCCAAGCCACATCTGCTTCTGGGTCAGTCCAGCATCTTCTCAATTACAGTACTACAGGGCCGACCCATGCTCAAATGATTAGCTGCCTGGAGGGGGGCGGGACACAAAGAGGTTTATTTTCTCCCAACGGGAGTTTTTGTTTTCCTCTCCACAGTCCCAACATGGATTTGTTGAGTGGTCATCAGCACTTTCAGTTCCGTTCCAGAGTCCCTTATACTTAACTCTGCCTCGGACACCCAGGGGTTACACATCAACAGGTTTACACGCCTTTCCCATTTACCAAGTTCTCACAAGTCCGGAGCTATTGTGGATGCTTCTTCCAACTCAAGGCTGCCTCCTTGCTGCTCAATGTGTATTTATTTAAATAAGTAACTTGCCTTGGTTATCAGAAGCCTTCCTTCTTTACATACAGTAACCCTAGACACTCCCTCAGTTGCTATCCAACTTCTGTGATGACCCATAGTCATGACACCCCGAATTCTTCTCACCTCCTCCATGCTTTCATAATTCTGCTTTGGTGGTTTGGGCCAACGCTTGGTTCTTTTGGGGGTCCTGGCCTCCTTGTCCTATGGCCATGAGGTCAGCCCTCAGCCAAGTGGGTTAAGCCAAAATTTCACTCCATAATCCTTTCATGATGCTTTAATCTTGGGTGTTGTCATTCCAAGTAAAATGGAATTTAGAAATGTTTGGGAGGATTGACAACAACCAAGTTCAATCAGACTCAGCTGTCAGTAATTAGCAATCATTAACATCCATTCCTCTACCAAAACACTATAAATACCTAGATAAGATAAGATCACTATCTCTCAATTCAATTCAATTCAAGGTGCTTTATTAGCATGACCGATGGGTACAATCAGTGTTGCCAAAGCAAATAAAAATAATAAAATTAACATGGAACAAGACAAAAAATAGAAGTAAAATAAATCTACAGACATGTTACAGACATTTACAACAAAGACATATTATAAAATATTGACATATACTGTAGGCGGCTGGAGCATTATTGGGAGACAGACTCACTGTTCCTCAGGCTGTGACAGGAGATCACATACTGGGCTGCCAGATCAACTGAGTTCACTCTCTCTCTCTCTTGCATGTTTCTTGCATCTAACCTCCACCCCATCTCCACCTCTGCAGCTACCCCTTGGGCAGGAGGTCAGCTCTCAGCCAAGCAGGGTAAGACAAAATTTCACTCCATAATCCTTTCATGATGCTTTAATCTTGGGTGTTGTCATTCCTAGTGAAATACTAATATGGATAGAAGTGTCTGATCAGTGGAGTGTTTATGCAAGAAATTTTAACAAAATGGCAAACAGCAGTTAGGGAGAGGAGACTCTTGCTGCGTATCTCTCAGGAGACCGAAAACTTTAGAGAACAATTGCTGCCTGAGAGCACAATTGCCAGTAGGTTTGACAATTCGAAAAACTGACAGTTTTTTTTGTTATTTCCATATGTTCTAACACCAACCAGGCCTTTAGATTTCAAAATCTAAAGAAATCATTATAGTGTACTTGGAAATTTGGTATCACTCACATTATAAATTGTATTAGGTAGACAACAAATATTATCTGTCAGATTCCAATAAACCCCCTTTGATCATGATGAATTAATTAAGTCTGAAGTCTCTAAGTGCTTTGTAGAATGTGGATTTATTATAGACATCGGGTAATAGCTAACACATAGAGAAAGGTCCTTTTCTTTTTGCAATACTGAGTTCCGTTCAGTTTATTGTCATATGCACAAGTGCAATTAAAATACTTATTTGTACATATGCACCAATAAAAAACATTAAAGAAATCACCAAAAACATAAACACAGAACAGCAGCAGCACAACAATAAGTTAAATAGATAGATAGACAAGACTTTATGGATCCCATAGGGAAATTTATGAAATTTCCTTACAAGTTCAAATAACATACAACTTCCTTACAAGTTCAAATAACATACAACTTAAAAAAAAAAACTCAGTGTGAGTCAGTGGTAAGGGTAGAGTTCAGTAATCTGACAGCTTGTGGGAAGAAACTCTCTCTGAATCTGGTAGTTCATGCCTTTATGCTCCTATAACACTTACCAGAGTAAAGAGGGGAGAAAAGTGAGAAACAAGGATGACTGGTATCCTTAGTGATACTTCCAGCCTTCCTGAGACAGAAAGTTGTAAAAATGACCACAATAGAGAAGCATTGTACTCCAATGATGGACAAAACTCCAATGATGGACTAAACACCAATGATAGTAAAGAAGTAGTAACAAAGCCCCTTTCTATAGCAGTCGGTGTTATCTCAAATCGTAAGGGTCATCGCTGATCCCAAAAAGTCAAGAAAAAACTTTGCACTAATGTTAGCAAACCTATGGAACTTGTTTTTATTTATCATCTGTAGTGCCTCTTTTAAGACCACCAATTGATTTACTTTCTGAGGAAACATCAAGATTTGTCAGTATCATACAGAATATTTGAGCTATGTACTTTTTAATCCAATAAGTAGAATTTAGAAATTATTAGGATCAAGTAAAAAAATGATGTTGCCTCTGAAAGTCTTAATATTTAAATATATTTAAATAAGAAGCTTTCATTGTTGCAGAGAATTAATGCTCAGAGATGGTTCAGCCTTCTACCAAGAAAATAATAATAATAATAACAAGCTACAAAGTAACTCTGCACATGGTCATCGCAAAATATTGAGTTCTCTCTTATATTAAATTCAAATACAAAATTACAGAAAAATAGATTTTTAGTGTGAGCTCAAGGAGTGTTAATTCAGATTCAAGATACAAGGCTGATGTCCTACAAGGCTGACTAGCCCTCCTTATGAAGGCATTTACTGCATCCTATAAAATACTGAGCCTCAGTTAACAGAAATAAATTTGTGTAGTATGGGCTGAAATGAATTGTTTTCTGAGGGAATTATCGATAGAATGTCCACATTAATAAACTGAGAAAAATGAATTCCAATGTGATAATTACATAAAATACTTAGCAGATGGGTTAAACATTTGCCAATTCAATTAGTTTAGATATAAATTCATGCTGAGCAACAGATGCAGCATTTTGTGAGAGGCCCTGCTGTGAATATGATCCATCAAGAGCTGGATTAAAAACTACATTCATATCAGAAGCAATAATAAAACTATTTTAAGAGTTGTCTGATCACAGCTGGCTAGTGAAATAAAGAATTCTGGGTCAAATGCGGTCAAGAAACAAACGACAATGAAAAACCTATAACCCTATAAACTATAAAATTAACCCCATAAACTTTTCAAAATATATATTTCTCTATTTATCATCACACCACATACACAGAATAAAATAATAACAAAATGGCACAATAATGTTATGTAACCAGGTAACCAAATATATGGAGGGCTAGCCTTAGAAGAGGTTCAGCTGTGTGGTGTAGTTGAAACAGAGCAAATCAGTGATATATTTGGCTCTCTTAACTCAGAGATGCATTCAGAGATAAGCAAAATACTTCTCAGTTGCTGAATGATTTCTATGGCTGAAAGCAAAAGGGTGAGCTTTTGTGATTTTTCACATGCTCTGTCTCAAGCTTGGAGTTTTATCTTGAAACAAGCTCCTGGGGTTGTGGCCAAAGAGAGAGAGATGCTTAGAGATCAGTTCATAGAGGGAGTCAAGATCCTGTACTTGGGAGGGAGCTCCGGAAATATGTGAGGGACAAACCAGAATCTACCCTGATAGAAGTGCATGATGAAGCATATATGTGGAGTATGGAGGAGAGGTCGGTGAATGTAAAGGCCTCTAAAACTACGAGCAAAGGGCCTGATAGATTTGTAGAGGGGGCACAATGTACTTTGGTTAACGCTT